>NC_050448.1:87528404-87828404 GCF_903995425.1 Onychomys torridus | reverse complement strand
ACTTACAGCTTTTTTGGACTCAGACTAGAATAATATTTGTATTATTTCTACTTCATCTCATTTATCAACATTTTCTTAGTATCTAATAATGAGATGCTTGGCAAATATTACAAAGATTTCTGCAAAGAAAAATATTTTCTTTCAAGCTGCATATGGATATAATTATGAATGCTTATTTTATTGACTATGCTATCAAACATTGTAATCATTCCTTAGTGTACTTGATTTTTATTTTCTTTATAAAAATGTGCTAAATCTCCTATTACTTGTGCGTTACTATTTGCTTTGATTTCTTCAGTGTTTTCTGTTTTGAAGAGAAATGTGGCTTTCTCATTGCAATGTTTGCTGGCAGCTGCATCTCTCGCTGTAGAGTGATTTCTACTTTATGTTCTATATGGTTTAAGACTGCTATTTCTGTAATTTGAATAGTGTTTATGTTTTCTCATACCTTTCACATTTATATTCAGCTTAGATTTTCTTTCATAGATTTAAAAATCAAAATAACTTATATAAATTCATAGGTTAGTTTTATGAAAACCTAGAAAATGTGCAATTAAAAATATTTAAGTATATTCATTTAGTATTGTACCATGAATACTTTGATTGGCTTCTTACATTATTTAGCACTTTATTAGCTTCCAAGTTTCTCTAGATAATACTATTTTAAGCAATTATTTGTTATATTAGTAATTATATGCATTATATCTGTGGTTCCTCTATCATAGCTTTTAACATACATAACTGAGGAGGCCAAGCTTTACCTGCTTTAATATTATGCAGGTTTTGAACTCATAACACAGCTAATGTGAGTTCAGGATTACCAACGCTATGCCAGAAGATACTATGTCAAAGCATGCCTTCCCTTCCTCTGTCTCTGAATTTTTTTTTCCTGACTTGTTTTCCTTGATCTCCCAGATCTTTGGTGGGTACAAAATTCAGACTCTTATTCTCAAAATTTTGATAAATTGTACGTCTCCACATTTACTGATGCCATTGCAAAAAAGAAATTTCTTAAGCTAAAGTTGAAAGTAGCCTGGGTCTATGGGTAAAACATAAATATTTATAAAGCTATTTGACAATATGATCTTCCATCAGAATAACAAATGCTGCATCTACCCTAGGGCTTATGGCCCATACCAATGGCCTTTGACTAGGACAACACTACCTGCTAGGATATTCTCTCCTTCAGTGCATTCCTAAAATACAATTATCAAAAAGTAAGTATCCTCATAAGAGCTGTGTCATTAATACATCACTAGGCACATCTTGCCTGGCAGGTCACTAATTTATAGTGAAGACTCTGGCACTGAGTAATAACTTTTATTTCTTTTCCCCTGTTATTCTGAATAGAATTTTGTGATACTATATATGTTAGTCAGCAGGAAGGAATTTTACTGGCCAATTGAAGATTAATTTATCTGTATCCTATAAACAAAGTTTATGGTTTCTACAGCAAGCAGGTCTTACCATGTAGTCATTGTGTCAAACCAAGGTCCATGACAATTTTTGTAGAGGAGAGAAAAAGGTTTGGTACTTTTACACTCTCAGACTCGTCAACCAATGAAATATAATTGAGGATCCATAGATAACTTAATAGAACTATAGTCACCTGATAATTGACAAATATATCAAAAATGTTCACTGGAAAAAGAAACAATATCTTCAACAAATGGTACTGGGAAAACTGAATTTCAGCGTGTAGAATAAATAAACTAGAGCATTATCTCTCATGGTGCACAAATTCAACTCAAAATGAATGAACAACCTCAACAGAAGACCATATATTTTTATGTTGATGAAGAAGGATCAGAGATAATGTTTCAATTAATAGACACAGGCAAGGACATTCTCTAAGATTCCAGTGGCACAGGAAATAAGACCAACAATTAACAAATGTAGCTAATGAAACAAAAAACTGGTTGTATAGCAATGAATACTATAAAGCAAATGAATAGGCAACCCACAGAATAGGAGACAATCTTTGCCAAGTACCCATCTGACAGAAGATTAGTGTAAAATATACAAGGAACTCAAAAAATTAAGAAAACAACAAAAAAGATTAAAAAAAAACGAAGTAATCGAACTCAAAAGAAAAATTCTCTAAAGAAAAAATTCAAATGGCTCTAAAATCATTTAGAATGTGATAAACACTGATAACTATCTATAAAATGGAAATTAAAACTTCTTAATTATTACATCTGAATCCTGTCCAAATGGTCATCTTCAGTAGTAAAAGTGACAATAAATGCTGGTGCATATGTGGAAAAATGGGAACAATTATTCATGGTTTATGGAAGTATAAACTAGTGTAGACATGATGGAAATAATTCTAGTGGTTTCTCAAAACATTAGAAACAGAATTATCAGATGACCCAGCTCTCCTACTCATGGGTAGAACCCAATAGACTGTGTTTCCAACCATAGAGAGGTTTGCAATCAATACTCATGGATGCTATATTCATATCAGCTCATAAATGGAAACAACCTAATTGTCCATCAAGAGATTAATAAATAAGGAAAATGCATGACAGACATACACACAATGAAACATTACTCAATTTTAAAGAAAACAAAATTATGAAATATAAAGGATGTAATTGGAAAATATTAGCTTGAAAAAACACCCCAAGACCACCACAACAAATGCCTTATGCCCTCCCATATAAATAAACTCCAATTTCAAATCTTATTCTTTTAGTTTTTAATTGTGAGCCTAAGAGAAAGATAGGAATATAAATAGTTACATTTTAATTAGGGCATGTTAAATAAGTATATGACTGTAGACTATAAAGAAGACAAATGTAATAAGGTGACATACTGGTAGCATATAATCAGAGCGTGGTGAAATGGTATAGTGGAAATCAAAGGGTAAAGAAAGAGGATAACCCAAGAGATGGGGGGGATATAAAGCCATATGGTAACCTATCACTCTCTCTCAGGGGGACTTGGGGAAATTAAGTTCAAGTTGAAGGATAGTATGACACATGTGAAAAGAAAGAAGATACAGTGATACTGAATGTTAAAGGATTAATCATGAGGTAGGAAGATAAGTGAGAGAGGTGATGGGTTAACACACACTAAAGATGTATGAGAAAACTTGTGTAATCCCACTAGTTAGCAAATTTCAAAACAGAACTTAAAACATAGAAAGTTTGAATAGAATAGGAGAACAATGCAGATCCCAGAGGACACAGGTTAATAACAGAAAAATCCCAGCTCAAGGCATGTAATACATCTTTAGAAGTTATTGGTCAGGGAGGCTCCAAATATTCACAAATCCTCAATTTTAAATGTGTCCTCTGTTGATAAAGTTATTTGTCTCTTTCTTAGTATCAGTATCTTTCCTTTATTGTTTTGAAACCAGTATTTTTGAAATTATTTTCCTCTAATTTTCAACTGACTGTGTTCTGAATTACTACTGTTTCATTATTGTTTGTATTTCTTCCTTGTCCATTATAAGACTTATTTCTGTGGTGAAACTGCTGGGAAGTGGCTCAGATCAGAGGGATATTGTTTGCTCCTGAGGAGTGGTTAAAGTTCCCCATTCTCCTGGTCTCTTTCTCTCTCAATGACTTGCTGTTTGATGATGCCAGTGAATTCTACACAGAGTTTACTTTGTATGATAGAGAAAGGTCCAGCGCTGGGTTTAAGCATTGATATTCTTCTTCTTTTTTTTTTTCCCTACCAGCAGCATATTTACCACCTTCTGACACTGTGCAAGCTAGGCATCAAGAAGAGATTCTCCTTGACAGTTTAGGTTGACTTCTCTACAACATGCATTAAAAGTGATTATTATCTTCTGCAATAGCATCTTGGTCTGAGACTTCATTCTTAACTGTCAATATTTTAGGAAGGATCTGAAGCATAAACTAAAATTTAATATGTGCTTATCCAGTATTACAATACTTTAAATTTTCCTATAAAAATCAAAACTATATGTAAAATGGTATATGTATAAGAAATAGAAATTGGAATGTGATATTAAATATTATGTAAATTTGGAACTTTATCTGAGATTTAGAATAACCACTACTACTTTTAATCTTACGATTCATTTCTTATTAGCAACCAACATCTACTTAATATGAAAAATTAAATTATTTTAGAAATGTTACAAGAGAAAAGTTTCAGTGGTTAAGAAAACTTACTGTTCTTACAAAGGACCCAGGTACAGCTACTAGAAACTTCAATGTGGCTCTGAACCTCCTGTATTTGTCTGAACCTACTTTCAGGTTTCAGACACCCTCCCATGGCTTCTGTGGCCATGTACAAATATGATACACATACATATATGGAGACAAAACACTTAGCCACATAAAAATAATGACAAATTTGAAAAATATCTTAATTTTTTTGAGTATGAAGGTCTAGACTATGTTAAATCACTAGAATTATAAATTCCAAAAAATAGTACACTAAGTAGGTCACTGGAGAACAAGGTCTTCAGAATTCTAGATATAGCTTTATTTTTATGCTTCCTGAACAATGAGTCATAAATTAAGAGTCTGTAACAGCTGCTGATTTTAATATCAATTCATGGATTAAAATCACAAGAAATAGGATTCATATAGGAAACAGATTGCATTAATTATAAACATATTTCATTCCACTTTGCCTTATGTAATCTTCTAAGAATTTTCTATAAAAATAAAATAGTATATGTGTATATTACTAAGTATTTCTAAAAACAACATTAGCATGTATTAATATATTTCTACTCAACTATATCCTTTAACCCTAACAAATGTTTAGTTAAAAACTGACTCTAGATGTATACATCATTTTTGCACCAATACCTTAATTAGTAGTTTAAAAAGTTTATTGCAATTGATGGGGCATCTCATAGTTTACTCATCATAATTTAGCATCAGTCAGGATCAAGGAAAGTATCTTCCAGGGAAGTAAATATGGCATAAATGTTCTAAAATCAAGTAAGCATTCAAAACAAGCTTTCTGTTGTCATGACTTCTCATCCAGAATTAAGCAGTAAATTGAGAGACCATGAGCATGAATCCTCTTGTCAATATTAATTTGCATAAGATTATGAAAATGGCAATGGGGGAGTGAAGAAAATGACAGGAGTATTAAAATGAATATCACTAGTTTGTGTTTTGTTCCAATTATTTTATTGTGATGATATATTGTGTCCGCCCAATGTATTGTGCACCCTAATATAACTTATCTTGGGTCAGAGAACAGAACAACCACTATATTAGACATAGAGGCCAGACAATGGTGACACACACCCTTTTTCCTAGCATTCTGGAGGTAGAGATCCATCCAGATCTCTAAGTTCAATGCCACACTGGAAACAGTGCCAGGCATGGTGACACACACCATTAGTCCCAGGGCTTGAGATAACATGTCTTGCTTGGGAAACACATACACCTTTAATCCCAGGAAGTGAGGGCAGGAAGCAGAAAGGTATGTAACAAATGAGTACCAGGAATAGTGGCTTTTAAGCAGTTCAGCTAAGTTCCATTTGGTGAGGACTCAGAAGCTTTCAGTCTGAGGATCCGTGGAAACAGGATCAGCTGAGAAGCTGGCAAAGTGAGGCTGGCTGTGGCTTTTTCTGTTTCTCTGATTATTCAGTTTTTACCCCAATACCTGGCTTCAGGGTTTTTTAAAATAAGACCATTTAGCAATTCATCTTAAATTTTATTTTAATGTTTAATATCTGTCTCTCTCTCTCTCTCTCTCTCTCTCTCTCTCTCTCTCTCTCTCTGTCTCTGTCTCTCTCTCTGTCTCTCTGTCTCTCTCTCTCTCTGTGTGTGTGTGTGTGTGTGTGTGTGTGTGTGTGTGTGTGTGTGTATTTGTATGTGTTTCTAAAGCAGGTGTGAGCCACCAAACATAATGCTGTGGACATTTGTAATAACAGCAAAATCTTAATCATTTAGACATCTCAAATTTTCAAAATTTACAAAAGACATAACAATGTTGTCAAGTCTTCCTATAGCAAGGTACTTGCTCATTGTATTTTTTTTCATAATTCAGCAAATTCCTGAGGTATGGATTATACAACTTACAAAGCTATTTAAGGATCTGGCAGCATAAACCATAATACATTCTTTTAGTAGATAAAACGTTGGCATGGTCCATGAACCAGTCACTACTACAATGACCCCCAGTAGAAATTTGAGAGTGACTGGGCGTTGGTGGTGCACGCCTTTAATCCCAGCACGCAGGAGGCAGAGGCAGGTGGATCTCCGTGAGTTTGAGGCCAGCCTGGGCTACAGAATGAGTTCTAGGAAAGGCTCAAAGCTACACAGACAAACCCTGTCTCAAATAAAAAGGAAAAAGAAAAAAAACCGAAATTTAAGAGTGATGTGAGTCAGTTTAGAAAAAAAAATGTTTTTACCAGGAGAAACAAAATTTTGCATTGTTACATCATAATAATGCATCTTGAAAAAGAGTTGAGGATACAGAAAAAGCGAAACATTCACCCATTGCTGTTAGGAATGTAAACTTGTACAGCCACTATGGAAACTGGTGTGGTGGTTCCTTAGAAAGATAAGAATTGACCTACTGCAAGATTCAGCTATGCCACTCTATGCTTCACTCTACTAAAAGGACATTTGCTCAACATACGTCCATTGCTGGTCAGTTCAGAGTAGGCAGAAATTGGAAGCAACCTAGATGTCTCTCAAGAGAAGAATGAGTAAAGAAATTTTAGTAAATTCACACAATGGTATATTTTTCAGGTTCTAAAAAAAAGGAAATACATAAAATTTACAGGCAAATGTATGTAACTAGAAAAAAATCCAGAACGATAAATATAAGTGCCTTATTCAGCCCTTATGAGAGAAATTGCTTCCTTCAGTAGAATGAACAAATACAGAGACCCTCAGCCAGACATTACACAGGTGAGACCATGGAACCATCTATATTAAATGTGATGTCTCCATTAAATCCCTCCCTTCAGAGCTCAGGGAACCCCTCAAAAGAAAAAGACAAATTTTCAGAGCAATAGGGCATGGAGGATACCAGGAGAACAAGGTTCTCTAATCAAATGAACAAAGCCCTTGTGATCTCACAGAGACTAAAGCAGGAAGCACAGGGTCAGCACAGGTCTTCACCATGTCCTCTGTATATTTTATTGCTTTTAGTTTAGTGTTCAAATACCTGAGTGTGTGAACAAGTGGGCCTCTGATTCTCGTGACTTCTCTTGCATTATTTTCTTTCTGTTGGTTTGCCTTGTGAAACTTTGATGTGACAGTTTTGGTTTTACCTTACTATATTTTATTTTGTTGTGTTTTCTTTTTATCTCTTAGAAGCCTGTTCTTTTCTTTTGATTTTTTTATGGAAAATAATTATTATTTCATCCAATACATCCCAAGCACAGTTTGCCCTCCCTCCACTCCTCCTTCCCATGATTCACTTCTCCTTGGTTTCCATTTCAGAAAAGGACAGGCCTCCAAGAGACAATAGCCAAACAGAAAAAGCAAAATTCAAAAAGACAACACAAAAGTCCTCATATCAAGGCTGGACAAGATTACCCAATAGGTGGAAAAGAGTCCCAAGAGTAGACAAAAGGGACATTTACATTTCTGTTTCCACTGTTATGAGTCAAAAAAAAAATCAGGTAACAGCTGTAACACATACATTGAAGAGCTAGTGCAGACCCATGCAGGACCTGTGCTTGCCTCTCAAGTCTCAGTGAGACCATGTGATCCCTGCTTAGTTGAATTTGTGAGTCAGGTTCTCCTGATGTCCTCCATTCTGTATGACTGCTAACAATAATTTTTAAAATTTATTTATTTATTTACATCCCTACCAAAGCATGCCCTCCATACAGTGGTTCATAAATACAACACTTCTTCTGTATAAAAAGCATTATTTCTTTGGTTATCCACAAATCATTCTGCCTCCTTGTCCACATAGATCTCTGGGCCTCCAAAGGAGGGGCATGATGAAGAAATCTAAGTTAGGACTGTGTTCTCCAAAGTTGTCCACTCTATGAACATTGTCTAGTTGTACATCTCTGTATTAATTTTTATCAAGAAAATTAAATAGATTCAACATATAATAGGACAGACAATGCCATGGCTAGACTTCTTATTTGACCAAGTAAAACCTTCGGTACCAGGAATAGGCTGCATATTGTTCATTCACTAACCTGATGGGCCCATGGAACCACTCTTCTCCCATTGGCAATGTATCATGGCTACTGCCAAAGTTATTGGTTTGTTTTATAAATTAATAGTGAGATTATTACCAAAGATGTCACTTAATTATTCCATCATACATGGAAATTTTAAGCTGGTGAATATTATGCTCAATTAGAAGTTTCAGCCTACTGACTAACATTCATAGTGCTGGAAGGTACTCTGCATGCATTCAAATGTGGAAGTTAACCTTAAATATAATGCATCTACAAACCCTGCTAACCTACCCTAGTAACCTGACTGAAAGATATACTGATGCAAAAATGGCACATTTGTTACGGGAGTAACCAACCAAATTTTGATTGGATTTAAGCCTTATTCCATGAGGTGAACTTATACCTGACACTATTAAAGTGATCATGAAAATTGACATAAATAGGTCATGGGCTAAGAGAAAAAGCTGCTTCTGTTGCTATGAAAAAGGATAAATTTTCTGTTGCTATGATAAGGTTAAATTTTCCAAAAGACATATTACCATAGCCGTAAGTCAAAACACATTTCAAGCCTAATCAGGGAACCTTCTTTTTGCAGTTGTTGATTTTCATTGTCACCTTTATCTGTGTAATATGTTGGTGCTTAAAAGCATCTGCTTTAGTAAGCTTTCATTTCCTACAATATAAGGAACAAATATTTCCAGTCATGAAACCACTGCCCTAGATTCCAGGATCACACACAACTTCAGATGTTAGTATACTCATATGTTATGTTCAGTACATAGACTGAACTTTTTGCTATTTCATATATATACATATTTGTTAAGTTTTATACACTATCTCATAATATCTGATCTAGGACTCTTTAAGTATTGTTGACTGCCCATTTTTTTGTCATGTGGTTGCTTTATTTGAAACTGTTAAATGTCATATATGATTTTTTACAGTATTTTTAAATTTTATTTTATTATTTAATAAAATTGTACACATCAGCGACAGATTTCCCTGTTCTCCCTCCTCCACCCCACCTGCCCTCCCTCCAGCCCACCTCCCATTCCCATCTCCTCCAGGGCAAGGACTCCCCTGGGGATTCAGCTCAGCCTGGCAGACTCAGTCACCTCAGCCATTCACCCAGACTGAGCAAAGTGTTCCTGCATAGGCCCCAGATTCCAAACAGCCAGCTCATACACTAAGGACAGGTCCCAGTCCCATTGCCTGGGTGCCTCCCAGACAGGTCAAGCTATTCAATTGTCTCACTTATCCAGAGGGCCTGATCTAGCTTGGGGCTCCTTAGCCATTGGTTCACAGTTCATGTGTTTCCATTAGTTTGGCTATTTGTCCCTGTGCTTTTGTCTCAATAATTCTCACTTATACAATCACTCCTCTTTCTCCACAGTTGGACTCCTGGAGCTCCACCTAGGGCCTGGCCGAGGATCTCTGCATCTGCTTCCATCAGTTATTGGATGAGAGTTATAGCACAACAGTTAGGGTGTTTGGCCATCCATCACCAGAGTAGTTCAGTTCAAGCTTTCTCTCAACCACTGCCAGTAGTCTACAGTGGAGGTATCTTTGTGGATTACTGGGGACCTCTCTGGCACTTTGCTTCTTCCTATTCCCATGGGAGTCTTCATTTATCATGGTCTCCTTTTCCTTGTTCTCCCTCTCTGTTCTTGATCCATCTGTGATTTCCTGCTCCCCTAAGCTCTCTTTCCCTTGACCCTGCTCTTAATTATCCCCCTCCCTCATGTCCAGTTTTCTCATGTAGATCTCATCCATTTCTCCATCATTGGGCAATCCTTGCGAATTTCTTAGGGTCTTTGTTTCTAGGTAGCCTCCCTAGAGTTGTAAGTAGCAGTCTAGTCATCATACTCATAGGAGGATACTAGATGTAAAACAAATGAGGAGTATATACCATGTTTGACTTTCTGAGTCTGGGCTACCTCACTCAGGATGATTTTTTCTAGATCCATCCATTTGCCTGCAAGTCTCATGATGTCATTGTTTTTCTCTGCTGAGTAGTACTTTGTGTATATGAACCACATTTTCTTTATCCATTCTTCAGTTGAAGGGCATCTAGGTTGTTTCCAGGTTCTAGCTACTACAAATAATGCTGCTATGAACAAAGCTGAGCATGTGCCCTTGTGGTATGATTGAGCATTCCTTGGGTATATGCCAAAAGTGGAATAGCAGGGTCTTGGGGGAGATGGATCCCCAATTATCTAAGAAAGCACCATACTGATTTCCAAAGTGGCTGTACAAGCTTGCATTCCCACCAACAGTGGAGGAGAGTTCCCCTTGCTCCACATCCTCTCTAGCACAAGCTGTCTTCTGTGTTTTTGATCTTAGCCATTCTAACAGGTGTAAGGTGATATCTCAGAGTCATTTTGATTTGCATTTCCATGATGATTACAGATGTTGAGCAATTTTTTAAATGTCTTTCCGCCATTTGAGCTTCCTCTGTTGAGAATTCTGTTTAGCTCTAGAGCCCATTTCTTAATTGGAGTGTTGGGCATTTTGATGTCTAATTTCTTGAGTTCTTTTTATATTCTGGATATCAGCAGTCTCTCAGATGTGGGGATGGTGAAGATATTTTCCCATTCTCTACACTGTCGCTTTGTCTTGTTGACTGTGTCCTTTTCTCTACAAAAGCTTCTCATTGATTAAAGAGGTCACATTGATTGATTGTTTTGTTTAGTGTCTGTGCTACTGGTGTTATATTTAGGAAGTGATTCTTGTGCCAATACGTTCAAGACTACTACCTACTTTCTCTCCTATCAGGTTCACAGTAACTGGATTTATGTTGAGGTTTTGCCCTGCTTGGAATTAGGTTTTGTGCACAGTTACAGATATAAATCTATTTGCTACCTTCTACATGTTGACATCCAGTTATGCCAGCACCATTTGTTGAAAGATGCTTTCTTTTTTCCATTGTACAGTTTTGGCTTCTTTGTCAAAAATTATATGTTCATAGGTGTGCAGGTTAATGTCACGGTTTTCAATTTGATTCCATTGGTCCACATGTTGGTTTTCATGCCAGTACCAAGCTGTTTTTATTACTGTAGGTCTATATTAGAGATTGAGGTCAGGGATTGTGATGCTTTGAGAGGTTGCTTTATTGTACAGGATTTTTGTCAATCCTGGGTTTTTGTTTTTCTGAATGAAACTGAGTATTGATTTTCCAAGTCTGTGAAGAATTGTGTTGGTATTTTGCTGGGGATTGCATTGAATCTGTAGATTACTTTTGGTAAGATTGCCATTTTTACTGTTAATCCTGACTACCCATGAGCATGGCAGATCTTTCCATTTTCTGACATCTTATTCAATATCTTTGTTTTCAGTGACTTAAAATTCTAGTCATATAGGTCCTTCACTTGCTTAGTTAGTGTTATTCCAAGGTATTGTATATTATTTGTGGCTATTGTAAAGGTTGATGTTTCTCTGATTTCTTTCTGAGCCTCTTTTTCATTCGTATATAGGAGGGCTACTGATATATAGTTGCTTGACAAAGTCAGAAACCATCTAATCCTGGGCTTTTTTTTTTTTTTTTTTTTTTTTTTTTTTTTGGTTTGGAGACTTTTAATGACTGATTCCATTTCCTTAAGCTTTATAGGACTATTTAAATAGTTTATCTGGTATTGATTTAACTTAGGTATGTGGTACCTATCCAGAAAATTATCCATTTCTTTTAGATTATCTAGTTTTGTGGAGTAGAGGTTTTTGAAGTATGACCTGATGATTTTCTGGATTTCCTCAGTGTTAGTTGTTATGTCTCCTTTTTCATTTCTGGTTTTGTTAATTTGGATGCTCTCTTTCTGCCTTTTGGTTAGTTTGGATAAGGGCTTGTCTATCTTGTTGATTTTCTCAAAGAACCCATTCTTTGTTTCATTAATTCTTTGTATTGTTCTCTTTGCTTCTATTTTATTGATTTCAGCTCTCAATTTGATTATTTCCTGCCATCTATTCTTCCTGGGAGACTTTGCTTCTTCTTGTTCTAGAGCTTTCAGATGTGCTGTCAAGTCACTAGTGTGAGATTTTGCCAACTTCTTTATGTGGGCATTTATGTGCATCATAGTGTCACGTAAGTTTGGAAATGTGGTATACTCATTTTCATTGATCTCTAGGGAGTCTTTAACTTCTTTCTTTATTTCTTCCTTAACCCATTGGTGATTCAGTTGAGCATTATTCAGTTTCCATGAGATTGTAGGCTTTCTGTAGTTTTTGTTGTTGTTGAAATCCAACTTTAAACCATGGTTGGCTTATAGAATGCAGGATTCCAATTTTTTTATATCTATTGAGATATGCTTTATGGCCAAGTGTGTGGTCAATTTTAGAGAAGGTTCCATAGGGTGCTGAGAAGAAGGTATATTCTTTTTAGTTAGGATAGAATATTCTGTAGACATCAGTTAAGTCCATCTGAATCATAACATCAGTTAAGTCCTTTATTTCTCTGTTACGTTTCAATTTGGCTGATATATCCAGTGGTAAAAATGTGGTGTTGAAGTCTCCCACTAATAATGTGTGTGGGTTTTATATGTGATTTAAGCTTTAGTAATGTTTCTTTTACATATGTGGGTGCCCTTGTGTTTAGGGCATTAATTTTGAGAATTGAAACTTAATCTTGGGGGATCTTTCCTGTGATAAGTATGTAATGCTCTTCTTGATCTCTTTTGATTAATTTTAGTTTGAAGTCTATTTTGCTGGATATTAGGATGGCTACACCTAATGCTTCTTAAGGCCATTTGATTGGAATGTCTTTTCCCAGCCTTTTATTCTTAGGTAGTATCTATCTTTGAGTTTGAGGTGTGTTTCTTGTGTGCAGCAGAATGTTGGGTCCTGCTTTCATATTCATTCTGTTAGCCTGTGTTTTTTTATTTGTGACTTAATTCCACTGATATTGAGGGATATTAATAACCAGTGATTGTTTGTTCCTGTTATTTTTTTGGTGGTAGTGTGTATGTACTTCTCTTCTTTGGGGTTTACTGCTGTGATATTATCTATTGCCTGTGTTTTTGAGGGTGTATCTGACTTCCTTAGGTTAGAATTTTCCTTCTTGTGCTTTCTGTAGGGCTGGGTTTGTGGATAAGTATTGTTTAAATCTGGCTTTGTCTTGGAAGGTCTTATTCACTCCATCTGTAATGATTGAAAGTTTTGCCAGGCATATTAGTCTAGGCTGGCATCCATGGTCTCTTATTGTATGCTCTACATCTGTCCAGGTCCTTCTGGCTTTCAAAGTCTCCATTGAGAAATCTGACTTGGTCTTTTTCCTTTGCTGCTCTTAATATTCTTTCTTTATACTGTACATTTAGTTGTTAATTATTATGTGGCAAGGGGACTTATTTGGGGGGAGGTCTAGTCTGTTTGGTGTTCTATAGGCTTCTTGTATCTTCATAGGCTTTTCCTTCTTTAAGTTGGTAAAGTTTTCTTCTATGGTCTTGTTGAAAATATTTTCTGTACCTTTGAGTTGATATTCTTCTCATTCCTCTATCCCTATTATTTGTAGGTTTGCTCTTTTCATGTTGTCCCAGATTTCTTGGACATTTTGTGTTATACTTTTTTGGCATTGGTAATTTCTTTGACTGACAAATCCATTTCCTCTACTGTATTCTCTACATCAGAGATCCTCTCTTCCATTTTTGTATTCTGTTGGTTATGCTTGCATCTGTGTTTCCTGTTCATTTTCTCAGATTTTATATTTTTAACATTCCATCTTTTTGTGTCTTCTTCATTTTTTCTATTTCCCTTTTCAGATCGTGGACAGTTTCCCTCATCCATTTCATTGCTTTTTCATGGTTTTCTTTCAGGGATTTATTATTTTCTTCTGCCTTATTTGTCTTTCCATCTAGTTTTTTATAGTATTCTTTCCATTTTTTTTTTTTTTTACTTTTCATGTCCTTTATTAATTTCCTCTACTTTTTTGTTTGTCTTTTCCTCCATTTCATTTTTGAATTCTTCTTTAAAAGCCTCTAGCATCTTGATGATGTTGTTCTTAGGGTTGCTTTCTTCTGCTCCTTCCATTTTGTGATGTTCAGGTCTTGCTGTTGGAGGAAGGCTAGGTTCTGGTGATGCTGTATTGTTCTTTATTTTGTTGTATCTACTTCTGCCTTTATGTTTGCCCATCTCCTCAAGGATTCATTCTTGGTCTTATCAGTGCTCTTGGTCCAGCCTGAGCTGACAGATTAGGCATTTCAGGAAGCCTTTCTTTGGTCCAATGAGCGGTGGTGGTTCTGCTTCTCAGAAAGCCACTCATGGTCTACTCAGGGCTAGAAAATTCATAATCAAGGAATTTATTCTTGGGCCAATGATGGCTATTAGTCCAATGAGAGCTCTCTCTTTCTCTAGACTGGGTGAAAACTCTCTGGGCCTGATGGGAGATCTCTGGGCCAGATAGGAACTCTCTGGCCCAGATGGGACCTTGGGGCTGGTCTCCAATTCTCAGGAAGTGGGAGGGCGTCTCTGGCGGATAGGTGTAGGGGCAGGGCTTGTAGATAGTAGGGTCCACTGGGGGGGGTCTCTGGTCCAGATGGGAGCTCTGGGCAGATGGGAGCTGGGGGCTTGTCTCTCTGTCTCAGGAAGTGGCAGGGGTCTCAGGCAGATGGATGTGGGAGCAGGACATTTAGATTGCAGCATCTACTTGGGGAGGTCTTGGAGAAGGGGAACCTTCCCATCATGCAGGAGCCCTACCGGATGGCCAGAAACTGAGGCCAAGTTGGACCTAGGAGCAGGCCTCACTGGGTATTACCCCAGACACTCACCTCTGGTCTGGATGGGAGCCTACAACCCATTCTTATAACATTAAGTAGTCATAACCTTTCCCTTATTACTTGGTTTACTTAAAGTTAACATCTGTCTAGCCAGCTTGATCCAGACACACTGATTTTCTGCCTTCAAGGTTCTGGAATTATACCAAGCCAAATCACATCCTTCCTCCTCTAGGAATTTACATGCATTCTGGATCTGAACTCTACTGCTCATAGAAACATGGCAGGAGCTTTACCCACTGAGCTATTTCTTCAGCCCCTAAATATAATTTTAATATTTTGAAACCATTTTCAAGATGTTATCAATATAAGTCTACCCTGCTTGTTCTGGAATGGTAACTCACTTTTTTTTTCAAGATAAGGTCTCTCTGTGTAGCTTCGCACCTTTCCTGGAACTCACTTGGTAGCCCAGGCTGGCCTCCAACTCACAGAGATCTGCCTGGCTCTGCCTCCTGAGTGCTGGGATTAAAGGTGTGCACCACCACTGCCTGGCAAAATTGTATTTACATTTTTATTTTTATTTATTTATTTTTGGTTTTCCAAGACAGGGTTTCTCTGTGTAGTTTTGTGCCTTCCCTGGAACTCACTTGGTAGCCCAGGCTGGCCTCTAATTCACAGAGATCTGTCTGGCTCTGCTTCCAGATTGCTGAGATTAAAGGCGTGTGCCATCATCGCCCAGTTAACTCACTTTTGATTTACAATATCATCAAACTTCTTTTCCTAAATTTCCATCCAGAAAAGAAAAAATATGCCAAGATTTTTTATTTTAAATCCAACAACTTCTTCACCTATTTTCTCCAAATTCTGATTAAGTATTTCCAAATATGCATTCTTGAGAAAGGCATCATGGAGGTAAAAGTTGTGATATCACACATGGTGATGTGTTCCTTTTTAACTGGATCAATGCTATATAAATTTTAAGGAAATGTTCCAATTTTTGGTGCTAAGTTAAAAAGTATCATTGGCTTTTGTGTGCGTTATCATTTTCTTTGACCTCTGTTGATCCGTTAGTATTTTGCACATGCCAGATTATAAATGCTATTGACTTAATTTTCTTTTTAATTATTGTTTTTGGACTTCATTATATTATTTCAATTTTGATATCCAAATATAATCATTTCAAATTATATATTAATTTATTTACTAACAATTTTCTCCTCTGTTTTTCATTTTCTTTTTTCTGGTATCTCTAATACTTGCATATTATAATGTTGGCTTTTATCTTATTTCTCATTGCCAAAAGAACAAAATTGTGGGTAAATTGATGTCTGGGAGTGTAAATTTCTTTTTTTTTTTTTTTTCTGCACAAGTTATCTGACCTAGGATCAATCCCTATAACCACTGTAAAAAGACATATATGGTAGCTAGCATTTGTAGTCAGAACATTTCTATAATTAAATTGGTATTTAGAAGTTGAAGATTCCTTCAGAATATCAAGGGTAAAACTATGAATGGAGAGGAGAAAGATAATTCCTAAAGATGTAGAAGATTGTTCTCAGACCTCCTCTACATGAGGTGGTATATGGATGTGCATGGTTGTGTGTGCGTGTGTACACACACACACACACACACACACACAAATATGGGTCAAATAAACCAAATAAATCTTTAGAAAACTTTCTTATCATTTTTATTTCTTCATTTCCTTGATATAAGTGAAAATTTCTGATCTATATTTTAACTGTTCATCAGCGGTTCCTCTTTACAAGAATTGAGTTGCTAAAAATTTCTTTGCTTTTCTACCATCATTTCCTAAAGTTTCTTGAGTTCCTGTCCAGTTTTTCACATCCAATTTCACTAGAGAAAATCATACCCAAATACAACAGTGTTATAATACCACAGAAAGAAAGGGTCTTTATCTGTAAGACAGAACAAGAAAGAACTAATAACAAAAACGGTGTGTATTGATACCACTCCCTAATAATAGTAAGAAATTTTCTTCTGTCTCCCAACAAACATTTGAAAATAAAAGAAAGAAACTGGAAAAGTGAGAGATCGAAGAAGAAAAACAAACAAACAAACAGTGAGACTGAACCTGCAAAGCAATCTTTAAGAGTACCAATATGATCATTTCTTGTCAAAAAGACAAAGAGATGGTTTTGAGTCAAAAATATATTTTGATAGAAAGGCAGTTGTGCTTGATTTCAAGGAGATACTATCATCATACTAACCACCAGTTCCTTCATTAAGGAGTTCCCTAGTTCCACACATCTTTTTAGCAAATAAAAAAGAAACATCAATATAAATAACATTCTGAAGTTACTTACCACCACTTATTACAAAGAACAGTACTGAGGGAGATTATTTTTGTTTTTGTTTTTTTGTTTGTTTGTTTTTCATTTTAGTTTATGTTTTAGTTGCTTTTTTTGTAGGGTGACTCTTTTTTTTTTCTTTTTTTAATTATTTATTATACTTGTGTTTTAATTTTACACATCAGCCATGGGTTCCCCTGTCTTCCCCCCTCCCGCACCCATCCCCACCTTCCCCCTCTCCCCTCCGCTCCATTCCCATCTCCTCCAGGGCCAACACTCCCCTGGGGATTCATTTCAACCTGGTGGATTCAGTACAGGCAGGTCCAGACCCTTCTTTCCAGGCTGAGCAAAGTGTCCCTGTGTAAGCTCAAGGTTCCAAACAGCCAGCTCATGCACTAAGGACAGGTCCTGGTTCCACAGCTTGATGCCTCCCAAACAGTTCAAGCTATTCAATTGTCTCACTTATCCAGAGGACCTGATCCAGCTGGGGCTCAACAGCCTTTGGTTCATAATTCATGTGCTTCCATTCATTTGGCTATTTGTCCCTGTGCTTTTTGCAGTCTTGGTCTCAACAATTCACGCTCTTACATTCCTTCTTCTTTCTCGACAATTGGATACCTGAAGACCACATGAGAACAGAATAGGTAGAGTGCTCGAGAGGTTCTCAGAAATCCACAATGATACATCCTCTGTAGACTGCTGGCAATAGTTGAGAGAAAGCCTGATCTGTCCTAATCTGGTTGGTGATCAGATGGCTAAACACCCTAACTGTTGTGCTGGAACTCTCATCCAATAACTATTGGAAGTGGATGCAGAAATCCTCAGTCAGGCCCCAGGTATAGGGTGAATCTTAATTGTGCTTAATAATATAAAGCCAGAGCCAGATATTGTAGTAACTACTTAAAGATCAGAGAGACAACAGAGCAACCCACAGCCAACTTTACCTTGCCAACTCCTCAGCCTGAAAGCGAGCTGAGCTCCTGTCACCACCATGACTTGTCAGTGCCTCTCTCAGCCCAGTCATATCACATCCTGTCCTTGTAAGGACCTCTTTGGTTAGCTAACAGTTAACTCCATCCTCTGACCTTTAGGCAAGATTCATTTGTTAGAACACAAACAAATTATTACCACATTTTCCCCTTTTTATTTCTAAAAACAAAAAAAGGTGACAACTAATATAGGAAAAATATGTATAATAAGTACAATGACTATATATAATATATAAAGGCAATAAATATAACAACAATATCTAGTCCATAAACATTTGACAAATTCAGTGAAAATATTCAATTATCCATTGTATCTTGGTGAGTCCAAAAATTTCTACCTAATTTACTTTCTATTCTAACTTCCATTACCAAAACTATCTTCTTATGTCTCTCAAACCTATATGCTTTACACCTCTTTAGTGAATTTCTTTTCTGAATTTGGTAACAAGGGAAATGATAAATATAACTATAAAGACTTCAACTCTATCAGAGATCTGAGAAGAAAATAATACTACCTGTGTAAGCAGAAAGTACAAGCAAATGACTTCCAAAATATGTGAGAAATGACAGAAACTTCTTGCTACCTGTACAGTCACTCACATTGGCCTAGAATATCTGTCAAACATTTCTGAGAAGCAGGATATTCTGAAGGGTTGTCCCACCTTGTCTTGGCAAAGTTCAGCTGTCATTTTCTTTTGCATCTTCTTTGTCCAATTTAGACAATATACTTTCAGCTGTCCAGGCAATGGCACTTTCTTGCACTGTGTTTTACTTTTGCCACAAAGAAAAGTAAACACCATGTGGAGTTCTCCAATGCCCATCATCTTTGTCAAAGTATATTTGTGCCTTCAAGAGCAGATATGTCTCATTGTCATAAAAAAAGAAAGCTATGCTATTAAAATATCTTAAATACCATGTTCTGTAGATTTTTGAGTTGTTTGAAGATGACTTGTCTATCTAAAACAAATCTGTTTGCTCTTGGAAACATACCTAATATGACTAGTTTCATTGTAATAGTTGACCTTTAACTTCCATTTCTTTATATACTAATCTTATATATGTTTGTAATAATAACTTTTAAAGTTTAAAGACTAAAAATTTGCATTACTTTGTTAAATGGGTTGTACAGGTGCAATATATTGAACAAGAGTAGAAATGTACAATCAGTATGTTCTAACAATAATAATCTCAAATTTGTATCAATATACAAAACACCCATATCAATGGAAAATATTTAAGACCATTAATTGATTTTTTATTTAAAAGTAGATTCAATAATCTATCCTAATCCTATCATATCTATGTCTTCATTTTTTTCTTTTCAGAGTAGATTCAATAATCTACCTTTTAATCCTATCTTTTCTGTATCCCAATTTTTTTTCTTTTTCTTTTTTTTCAAAACAAAAATCCTGAATCTAATATCCCTTGTTAAACCTTTTCTTGTTTTTTTTTAAAAACCATTTCCACTAACAACTTATAACCAACCACACTGAACAATGACAAATATCCATAATTAATTAAAGATCAAAACCCACCTACCCCACCTCTTGGGACATCATGTTCTTAAGTTTACATCCTGATGTCCTGGAGCAACACATCTTTAGGGGTTCCTGAAAAGAAAAATTTGAGTTGTCAAGTCCTGAGAGAAGTGGAAGTATCATTTGTTGTCCAGACTCCGCACAATGGGAAAGTGAAGGGCTTGTCTCAAGTCCTGACTGGGAGTAGTCTATGAAGCTGGATCATCTCAGCTAGCCACCTAGAAATTGTTCTGAGACATTTGTAGTGCAAAGCTGATAGTTAGGTGATGTTTGTCAGCTTAGTGGCATTGTCATACTCCTGATAGAATTGCCGTTGTGGGGCCCCATCATCCTTTTGGAGACTTCAAAGGTCATTGTTAGACATGGTTTTGATTCACTTCAGAAAACTTAAATATTTTTAATGTCATATGCAGCAGATCTCAAAGAGGTGAGAGGATCACTGTTTATAATGTACATCCATAGTACAAAAACTTAATTCCTAGTTACTTGATAGAGACTCAAACCTAAAACCATGTACAGGAAGCTAGATGAAGCATTTTTGTAGAATTAATTAGTCAATTAATTAATTATAATTATTTACTTATTGATTGATAGATTGATTTTTGTGGTTATCATATAAAGACTGCCTTTCTACATTAGCATAATTTCCCTCTCCAAAAAGTTGGTCTTGGAAGAGTTCCATACCTATAACCCTACTTCATTGTTTAATGGTCTTAGCCTCATCTTTCCACCAGGTCTACCACTGTATTTGAGGACCAGCCTCCAAGACTGCTGTAAACAAATCTCTCCAGTCTTGAGGGATAATTCTATTACAAGTTGATGACAAGTTTAACATCTGCTTCACAGAAGGTGAATGCATACCATAGGAAAATCTCCTTGAATCTCCTAACATTTAACATTTACACAAGATTCCATTCAGCTCCTTCACAGCCTTGTGAATATCTATCATTTGGCAGCTTCTATAAAGTTACTGGATAAATTAAGGTTGGCTGTTTAAAAACCTTTGTCTGTTCCTCTCTAACTTTATAATGTAATGCTGAGATTGGTTATCTTTAAATTCCTCTGCTGGGTCTAAATATCTCTATGACCTGTTTTAATAGGTTTTTCTAAAACTTTTATCTTAACACTCATATTAACCAACATTTTTAGCGATAAAACAAAAATTATAAAACTGATAGTGTTTACAATTGACATTACATAAATCCCATCTGAAATTAATTATCCTCTCATTTAATTGCTCCACTTTCAAACCATCCAGCATATTATGATATAAAAACCTAACTCCCTTCATTGTAATAATGTTTTCCACTTTTCAATGTGGGAAAACTCTCTTTTAACAAATTCTTCCCTTTAAGAATTCCCAATAGTCTCACCAAATCTGCCAATGATTACTGTTCACATGATTGTGGATTGGGGCTGGCTGCTCTGCATAGAACAGTAGAATCTCAAGTGATTTTCAAGGTAGCTACATCATTTGGTAGCAGCCTGAGGAGGCTGTCCAGGGAATCCCATAATTCACTAGGAGAGAAGAAGCCAAAGAGCCAGTCTTCTGCCTAGGGTAATGTGCAAAAGTGGCTAACTCCTGGGGCATTTGGAGAACAAACGCCTGTGCCATTTGCTTCAGAGAGGCAATCACAGAAAAAAATCTCATACTTGTTTAGTGACTTAGGGGAAAAAAACGAGAGGAGAAGCTAGCAGGAAAGGAGGTGATTCTAGTGGGAGTCCCCAAATGGCTGCAAGGCCACAGACAAGGGGCTTTTTAGTGAATTCATGCCCCAAAAGTTGGATGCCAGATGTAGCACAAATCCTAATTGGTCTTAATAATAAAAACCAGGATTAATATATTAGAGTAAATGCTGAAAGATCATAGAGACAATGAAGCAAGCCATAGCCACCACTTAACCTCACCAACTCCTCAGTCTTAAAGGAGGCTGAGCTCCTGCCACTGTCCTGCCTTATCACTTCCTCTCTCTGCTCAGCCATATAATTTCCTGTCTGTTGTCTCTACAGGCCTACAGACCTCTATGGTTAGCTAATGACTAGCTAGGCTCTCTGATCTCCAGGCAAGCATTCTTAGAGCACAAACAAAATATCACCACATTTTTTTTTAGTGTTTTTGCATAGTAGTAATATCTTGTTAATGTGTCTTAAGCAATATCTGTACTGGTGAGATGTGTATCATATTCTCCTTGCTCACTTTTGTTCACAAAGAGCAGCTCAGATTCCTGCTTTTGCTTCCATTAAAATCTCATATTAAATGCCTTCTTGTTTATATAATGACTTTTAGCTTTTTTTGTTTTGTTTTTTCACAATAAGGAAGAAAAAAGTTGTAGGCAGAATGGAAGCCATTTATTTGAAAACGATTGACTTATTGATGATGGGCTTCACTCTAGGATGACCTGTTTAGGTCCCAAGGTAAATAATTGATATCAACATCCTTAATCCTTGGTGCAATTTTTAGAGATTATTTTGCTTGACTACTTACAGGAAATGAGAGTCAAGAGCAAATAGATTGATGGGGTTATTAACTCTTTACAAATAATTGTTCACTTAAATTTTATTTCACTGTGTTGATTCCTATTGCTCTACAACATACTGAAAACTCTAATAAAAATAACATCTATTTTCCTTCAGAGAATCAGTACATGTCCTTCATCAAAAACAATTGCAGTTGAAGGAAAAACAAGAGACACTAAGGAAAAGAGGAGAAACCTGAGCATAGAAGGGTCCTTAAACCAAATATGTGAGTGAGTTTTACACCAAACTGTCAGCTTAATGACTCTTCTGTTGAAGTTAGGATACTTCTCAATGTTCTCCATTCTGGATTAGATTAAACCTCCAGCATTATACCAGTGATGCTCATTTTTGTTATGTGTTTTTTCTGGTTTTCTTCACAAACCCTAGGCCCATGTATGTAGACAAAAATTACTTCCATTGTATTAAGCTCAAAGGGCTTAAAACTGAATAAATGTATATTTAAGCTACCATCTTGAGATAAATTTAAAGCAATCTTCCTCATATAAAACTTTGTCACCATGCAAAGGTAGAAAATATGACTTTTGACTTGTTGATATGAGAAAAAAATGACTAACTGAAACTTATAAGAAGAGATTAAAATTAGAGTAAATGGTAACTATTAATTTCCAGTTGATTTAATAAATTACCTTTTGAAACATAGCTTAAAACAGAGCAGAAAGTGTATATATCTCATTGAGGATACCATATATCAAGATTGAGAGGGTGGCATAAGTATCTTCCTCTCCATACTCTGAAGAAAAATGTTGTCCTATGTTCTTAGATGGCAGTTAAATTGCATTTTCCACTCCATCTTCCCAGTGTTTTTTCCTCTACTTTGTATTTTTACTGTTTTCTGTCTGTTTACAATATATTTTCCAAATGAAGTAGCATCCATGTTACCAGGAATTTGAACACATCCATGGATCATCATCATTTCATTGCACATCACTTTATAGTAATTTATGTATTTTCTTTAACTAGCACTTTTTGGCAAAAATTTAAAAGTGGGTACTTAAAAATGTGGTAATTTGGTCACATGAAATTAGCATATGCAATTTTGTCATATGTTTATAAATTTCAGTGGTTTTTAAAAAATTAATATTGATGAATAAAAAAACTAAACTAAAAGTCTGAAACATATATTCACTAATACATAACAAAATAAGAGAGCTATTTGACCAAGCATCTCAGGACTGATGATATTTATATTGTGTGCAATGCAGCAATGAATAACATGAGATATAAAACTGACATATTGTTGCACTATGAACAGAAATGATTCACAAATTACATTTGTTTAAGACAATATTGTATCTGCAATAAGTAAAAAAGTATTCTTCAGAAATACAAAAACCTTCAATTCCGTTATTCCTGTATAAAAGTCTTAATTCATGAAAAATTATTAGACAATAATTTGACTTCATCAATGAGTGTATAACTCTAATTATTCATATAAATATGAAGCAATCTGACATAAAGTATGCATTCAGAATTTACTATATCTTAATCTCTAAAAAAACCATAATGAATACTATGAGCAAATTTAATGATAATGTTAACATAAAGAGATACTACTAGCTATCATTTTATAAATACTCCCCTCAAAAGTCTATAACCTTTTATAATAGATGTTTTATAAGTGTATTAAAATTTACATTGTAAATATGGGCTTCTGTTTTATGAATATGTATAAATTTAAGACGCTTATTTGTCTATATCACATTTACAATTTTCTGCTACAAAATTCAATGAAAATTCTAATTAAATTATTACCATACTATTCTAGCAGCACAGTCTTTTTTCTCACCATATTGACATTTATTTTGATGGCTCACTGTTGGCTTAATTATAGCTAAGCTTTTAACAGACCATCAACTTTGCCTCGCCTTTCCCAATAAATTACCTATTCCTGGTCACTGTAATTTATCAATTCAAGGGGTGAAAAAATTTCTGCTACTAGGGAGTAAGTTTGCTGAATGGATAATCTCTTTCATGTCTTAAATATAAGCCCACACTACAGTCATATAGAACAGTCTCAATTTTAAAGACCAACTTAGCTTTACATTCTAGATGTAACAGTCTTATTAAATAAGAAACACAGAGCCAAATGCAGAGGTGAAAGCCCAAGAGGTCAGAGCAGAGGCTCAGAGCTAAAAACCTTTTCTTACCCTCACTGCTGCTGCTGTCCTTTCCCCTCAGAAAGAGAGCTACTTCCGGTGTATCTGTCTTTTTATTGACTTTCTGTTCTGCCTTCTCATTGGTTGTAAACCCAACCACATGACTTCCTCATCACTGCCTGTCTATACAGACCTCCAGGTCTTCTATGGTTGGTATTGAGATTAAAGGCATGTGTCTCCATGCTGGCTGTATCCTTGAACACACAGAGATCTGTCTGTCATGTGATCAGGACTAAAGGTGTACACCACAACCACCTGGCTTCTGCTATGGCTTGCTATTAGCTCTGACCCACAGGTAAGTTTATTTATTAACATACAAATAAAACCACATTTCAGTACAAATAAAATGTCACCATATATGCCCCTTTTTATTTTAATAAAAAGGAAAAAAGTTATAACTAATATAAGAAAAATTATATTAAATAGTACAATAACTTTGTACCACATAAACAAGCAATAAATACCTAAACAATGTCTAGTCCATTTGCATTTGACAAATTCAGAGAAAATAATTCCATTATCTATCCTATTTTTGTAAGTCTAAAATGTACCTTATTCACTTTCTATCCTAACTTATATTACTAATGGAACTGTCTATTAACGCCTATTATACACTTACACCTCTTTAGTGAGTTTCTTTTCTGAAATTCTTAACAAGGAAATTATACCTATAACTATCTAATCTTCAACTATAACTGACTAATCTTCAACTCCCTCAGAGACCCAAGAAGGAAATAATATTACCTAATAAAAATAAAAACAGAAGTGCACCCAAGCAGCTTCCAAAAAAATGTGAGTTAACAGAAACAGCCAGATGCCTGGACAGTCACCTAAAGTTTCTCTGCAATGTTGGGGCATCATCTTCAGCCTATAGGCTTAGCATAACAAGATTAGAAATATATGTATGGCATTTTCTAACAATATCAATCTCAATATATATAATTTGTATACAATATAAGAAAATCCAATCCAATGTAAAGTATTTAAAACTAGTCATTGTCCTTTTTTTTTTTAAAACAAGAATCTTAAATCTAATCTCCTTTGCTACTGGATGTGGTAGCATGAATCTTAACAAGTCTTAATTAATGAAAACAAACCTGAAGCCAGGTATTGAGGTGAATGCTGGAGGATCAGAAAAGCAGAACAAGCCATTGCCACCTCACCTTTCAAGTTCCTCAGCTGATCCTGTTTCCTCAGACTGGAAGCCTCTGAGTACTTATCTAGAATGGATCTCAGCTAAACTATGGTGCTCAAAGCCTAAAAGCTTAACTAGCTCTAGTTTCTGGTTTTTCATGCCTTATATACCTTTCTACTTCCTGCCATCACTTCCTGGGATTAAAGGCATGAGTCACCATGTCTTGCTGTTTCCAGTGTGGCCTTGAACTTAGAGATCCAGGCAGATCCCTGTCTTTGGAATGCTAGGATTAAAGGCATATTCTACCACTGCCTAACCTCTATGTTTAATATTATGGGTGTTCTGTTCTCTGACCCTAGGTAAGTTTATTAGAGTGCACAATATTTTGGGGAACACAATACCACCACATTACTTCAATAAGAATTCTTAGAAATTATTCACAAGCTACTAAAACCAATCAAATAACACAAAAATTTCCATATGCTATTTATTATGTTTTGGTTTATATAGAACATCTGAGGTCTTCAGGCTGAACAGAAATGAAAAGTTTTCTCCTTGTTACCCTTGTTTAATGGCACACAGAAGTTCATCTTTCAGAAAGCTAGATGGTGGATGAACAAGCAGAAAGTATTCTAGAAAGTTCATTTTTCCCCAGTTTCAGAACTTTCTATATATGTTACTTATATCTACTTTCAAAATTCTGTTTTCTGTTGACAAACTACAAAAGATATGTAGTCGAACCATCAGTAAGACGACTGTGTGTAGGAGGCAAAATAATGGATCTTGAGATATACTCTATCTTATTATTAATCTATGACTTTGTTACCTTATCTTCGAAAGTATTCTTAGCCAATGTCATTGAAGTTTAAGTCTTAGAGAGAGATACCTAAGGTGACTCCAATCCAATACCAAAAACAAAAAACAAAAAATCTGTGAGACTTAAAAGCTCTACCCAGATTGTTCAGGAAATGAGAATTGACAATGGAAGATGGGCCAGAGAAAGATGATATGAGAAGGAATCAACATGGTAATGTACTGTTAAGGATGGAGGAAAGTAGCCAAGCAACATAAGAAACAAGTGGATGCTGGAGAAGATCAGGGCATATTTTCACTTCCATCATGAAATTACCTTGTTGGGAAAATGCCAGGCCTAAGACTAATATATCAGACTAAGATATTAAACTAGAACCAGAATATGGTTGAACCCACCTTTAATCCCAACTCTATGGAGGCAGAGGCAGATGAATTTCTGAGTTCTATGCCAGAGAGTTCCAGGATGATCAGGGTTGTACAAAGAGACTCTGTTATGAAAAACAAAATAAAACAAATAGAAGTTTTAAATTAGTACATTTTTTTGCTTGTTAGGTTTGAAGAAATTTGTCACAGCAGCATTAGTAAATAATACATTTAGAAATATGTTATTTTGAAAGAAGTCATTCAGTATCTTCTCAATGATATTTCTTCTAGTTCTGAAATAACAGAGCAGCTATTGGATATGCAGTAGTCCAATATCAATTCCACCAATCTTTGTTTTCCTACCTAATCTATACAAAACACAATACTTCCAGTAAGCTAGTGTTTCATCCAATCAAGGATGTTATTGGTGAAATTATTAAGGCCACTCCACGTAGTTAAAAGGGAGGTTTATTTTGTGGGCTAACTTACAAATGAAGGGGTAGGTTGCAGGGTCTGGCAAAGGTATAGTGCAGTCCGGCGGTGTTCTCTGGAGAACTCTGCACGGTCTACCTCCAGCGTCCAGGGTCCAGGAACCAAGAGTGAGACCTCTTTCTGATCCTTGGTCTTCCGCTTCCTCCTCCACCCTGCCTTGTGGGCATGACCATTACCGAAGCCTCAATGGGGGTTGGAACTTCCAGGCCAATGCTGGGATGGCTATGCACTACAGGATGTTAGTAAAAAAACAATTAAAAAGTCCCCATGCTGGATAACATCAATCAAACATATTGTGTACCATAAATTATTGGCTTAAAATGTATATCTTATTACTTCAAAATTTAAAGATCTTCATTAAGACAACCAGACTCAGCTCTGTCTGCTGATTCCTTTAACAGATATGGTCTTGTCCAAGAAACTTGCATGTTTCACTTTTAATAATTATAAGACCAGTTCAAATTATGTACTCATAAAAATGCTTCCAATTTCACTTACTGTAAGATTTGTGGACATTATTCCAACTAGATCATTAATAGTTATTGGTGTCTGAGATTCTGCTGTAATTTGACTAAACTTCTGTTGTACATTTTTCCTACAAGAACTGTAAGAAAATGAGACTCAACAAATTAAATGTATAAACTTTGTTATATAATTCCATACATAAAATGCTAGCACATAGCATTTACACAAAAATTTATTTGGCATATTTACAACGCAATGTGTGTTGGGCTCATACAGTGAATTAACAATAATTAATCTGAGTGCAAGGACACTATACAGCTGGTATATTCATAAGAGAATGTTTTATTATGTTTTAATAGAATTACAATCAAGATAAATATGTTATGCATTTGCTTATATATAGATATTAGCCATTAACTAAATGATAAACAAGCTACAATCTGTAGACACAGAGAAGTTAGGCATAGAGGAAAGAACTAGGTGGAGGTGGTACATGGATCTCCCTGGCAGGGGGAATTAGGATGGATTTTATAGTTGGACTGGGGCCAGGGCAGGGAACAAAAATGAGGGGATCAGGTGAGGAGAGAGAGGGGAGATGAGGTTGGGGGAGGAAAAGCAGGAAGAGACAAGTATAATTGAGGGGCATTGAAGGGATTGTATGGAATCCTAGTGAAGTAGAAACCTCATACATTATGTGATGGTGATAGTAATGATGTCTCCAAATAATGAGGACAAAGTCTCAACAGATCATTTCTTTTCACCAAATAAAGCTTCCAGTTCCAGGGTAGAGATACCATCAATTGAGATGATGAAAAAAGGAATCCCATGTAAAATCCAGGCTGTTGCCAAGGCAATATGTTGCCCCCTATAAATTGACTGCAGGGCCTCACTGAAGCAGACAACAAAACAACTCGCTGAACTGGGAATCTTCCAGCTGGTGCCTACATAGAGCCTTCACCCTACAGTGTAGAGTCTTCAGGATGTGAAGGTACTCCTCATACTACCAAAAGAGAACTGTAAATTCCAACCAAGCTAAAAATGCTTTTATCTGCATTTTGTCCTGCCTGCAAAATACACCAGATCAATGGGGACACAAAGCTAGTATGAGTAGACAAACAATGTATAATTTAACTTAAGGTCCATTCCATAAGTTGAAATCCACAACGAACACTGCTTTAATGACCAAGAATCAGTACCAAGATGGTGCAGCAACCTAGGGTAAGACCAAATACTACTGTCCTAAAAAAAAAAAAATTGACATCAAAATAACACCTAATGATAGTCTGCTATATTCATAGGTCAGTGTCTTATTCAGCCATCATTAGAGAAGCCTCCATTTTTTATTTAAAATTTTATTTTATTTTGTTCTCCTTTTTCATTTATTATATTTGTGTTTTAATTTTATACATCAGCCATGGGTTCCCCTGTCCTCCCCCCTCCCACCGCATTCCCACCTTTCCCCCAAACCCTCCCCTCCATTCCCATCTCCTCCAGGGCCAACACTCCCCTGGGGATTCATTTCAACCTGGTGGATTCAGTACAGGCAGGTCCAGTCCCCTCCTTCCAGGCTGAGCATGTGTCCCTGTGTAAGCCCAAGGTTCCAAACAGCCAGCTCATGCACTAAGGACAGGTCCTGGTCCCACAGCCTGGGTGCCTCCCAAACAGTTCAAGCTATTCAATTGTCTCACTTATCCAGAGGGCCTGATCCAGCTGGGGGCTCCACAGCCTTTGATTCATAATTCATGTGCTTCCATTCGTTTGGCTATTGGTCCCTGTGCTTTTTCCAATCTTGGGCTCAACAATTCACGCTCTTACAGACCCTTCTCTTTCTCAACAGTTGGACACCTGGAGCTCCACCTGGGGCCTGGCTGAGGATCTCTGCGTCCACTTCCATCAGTTATTGGATGAGAATTCCAAGATGACTGTTAGGGTGTTTGGCCATCTGATCACCAGACTAGGTCAGATCAGGCTTTCTCTCGACCATTGCCAGCAGACTACAGAGGATGTATCATTGTGGATTTCTTGGGACCTCTCGAGCACTCTGCCTATTCCTGTTCTCATGTGGTCTTCATTTTTCATGGTCTGTTATTCCCCACTCTCCCTTTCTGTTCTTGATCCAGCTGAGATCTCCTGCTCCCCTAAGCTTTCTTTCCCTCAAACCTTGCCCTTCATTACTACCACTGTCGTCCAGATTGTTCATGTAGATCTCATCCATTTCTCTGTAATTGGGTGATCCTTTTGTCTTTCCTAGGGTCCCGTGTTCTAGGTAGCCTCCCTGGAGTTGTGTAGCATTCTATTCATCTTTGTTTTACATTTAATATCATACAATGAATGAGTACATACCATGTTTGTCCTTCTGAGTCTGGGTTACCTCACTCCAAACGAATCCTGTACAATAAAACAACCTCTGGATGCATCACAATCCCCGACCTCAAGCTCTACTATAGAGCTACCATAATAAAAAACAGCATGGTACTGCCATAAAAACTGCATGTGGACCAATGGAATCAAATTGAAGACCCTGACATTAACCTGCACACCTATGAACATATAATTTTTGACAAATAAGCCAAAAATGTACAATGGAAAAAAGAAAACATCTTCAACAAATGGATGTCAGTGTGTAGAAGGATGCAAATAGATCTGTATCTGTCACCATGCACAAAACTTAAGTCCAAGTGGATCTAAGACCTCAACATAAATCCAGTTACTCTGAACCTGATAGAAGAGAAATAGGAAGTAGTCTTGAATGCATGGGCACCAGAGATGACTTTCTAAATATAACACCAGTAGCACAGACACTGAGAGAGACAATCAATCAATGGGACCTGTTGAAACTGAGAAGCTTTTGTAGAGCAAAGGACATGGTCAACAAGACAAAGTGACAGCCAACAGAATGAAAAAAGGTCTTCACCAACCCCACATCTGACACAGGGCTAATATCCAGAATATATAAAGAACTCAAGAAATTAGACATCAAAATGCCCAACAGTCCAATTAAGAAATGAGCTATAGAACTAAACAGAGAATTCTTAACAGAGGAAGTTCAAATGGCTGAAAGACATTTAAGAAATTGCTCAACATCCCTAAATATCTGGGAAATGCAATTCAAAACGATTCTGAGATACCATCTTACACCTGTAAGAATGGCTAAGATCAAAAATACTGAAGACAGCTTATTCTGGAGAGGAGGTGGAACAAGGGGAACTCTCCTCCACTGCTGATGGGAAGGCAAGCTTGTATAGCCACTTTGTAAATCAATATGGCACTTCCTTAGAAAATTGGGAATCCATCTCCCCCAAGACCCAGCTGTAGCACTCTTGGTCATATACTCAAGGAATTCTCAATCATACCACAAGTGCATTTGCTAAGCTATGTTCCTATCAGCATTGTTTGTAATAGCCAGAACCTGGAAACAACCTAGATGCCCTTCAACTGAAGAATGGATAAAGAAAATATGGTACATATACACAATTGAGTACTACTCAGCAGAGAAAAACAATGACATCATGAGTTTTGCAGGCAAATGGATGGATCTACAAATTTTAGTTTTATATGGATATTTGTGTTTTAATTTTACATATCAGCCATGGGTTCCCCTGTCCTCCCCACTCCTGCCCCTGCATTCCCCCCACTCCCCCATTCCCATCTCCTCCAGGGCAAAGACTCCCCTAGGGATTCAGCTCAACCTGGTAGATTCAGTACAGGCAAGTCCAGACCCCTCCTTCCACCCTGAGCAAAGTGTCCCCACATAAGCCCCAGGTTCCAAACAGCCAGTTCATGCACTAAGGACATGTCCTGGTCCCACTGCCTGGGTATCTCCCAAACAGGAACAAATATAGATATCCTGAACCAGTCATTACAGATACACACACACACACACACACACACACACACACACATACACAGACAGAGAGACAGAGTCTGAAAGAGAGAGAGAGAGAGAGAGAGAGAGAGAGAGAGAGAGAGGCTTGGACACACAGCTCTAAATAAGAGTCTTAACCAAATCCCTCTTCTCCAAGCTCAGGGAACCACATGGGAAGGAATTTGGGAGCCAGAGAGAATGGAGGACACCAGGAAAACAATACCCTCTGAATGAACTGAGCAAGGCTCTTATGAACTGAAACAGGAAGCACAGGGCCTATACTGGTCTGCACCAGGTATTTCATGTATATTTTATGGCATTCAGATTAGTACTTTTATGGGAATCCTGAATGAGTGAACAAATAGCTCTCTGGTTTGCCTACCTTATTTTTAGGCTCTTTTCCTTTGCTTATTTGACTTGTCCAATTTAATTGGGATGTTTCATTTTATAGTAGTATATTTTATCTGTTTTGTGTTGTTATTTCTTAGAAGACTGTTCTTTGTGGAGAGACAAAAAGATAGTAGATCCAGATGGGAGAGTAGGTGTGTAGGAACTGGGAGGAGTAAAGAGAAGGAAAACTCTGATCAGGATATACTATGAGAAAATTATCTTTTTTTTTTTTTTTTTTTTTTTACCATTTGGTGCTTATATTCTTTTTTTTTTCTCCTTTTTTATTATGAGAGTTTCTGTTAATTTTACATATCAACCACAGATTCGCCTGTCCTCCCTCCTCCTGCCTCCTAGCCTTCTCCCCATCCCATCCCTCATTCCCACCTCCTCAAAGGCAAGGTCTCACCTGGGGAGTCAGCAGAGCCTGGTACATTCAGTTGAAGCAGGTCCAAGCCCCTCCTCCCTGCACCAAGGCTGTGCAAAGTGCCTCAACATAGGTACTAGGTTCCAAAAAGCCAACTCATGTACTAGGGACATGTCCTGATCCCATTGCCTGGGGGCCCCCTATACAGTTCAAGCTGAACAGCTGTTTTGCTTATCCAGAGAGCCTAGTCCAGTACCATGGGTGCTCCTCATTGATCCACAATTCATTCATTTCCACTAGTTTGGCTAGTTGTGTGTGTACTTCTTCCAATCATCGTCTCTATATCTCTTGCTCATGGAATCCCTCCTCTCTCTCATCGATGGGACCCCTGGAGTTCCACCTGTGATGTGGCCCTGAATCTTTGCATCTGCTTCCATCAGTCACTGGATGAGGGTTCTATGATGACAGGTTATTTGGCTATCCAATCACCAGAGTAGGCCAGCTGCTCAGTCACCAGTAGTTTATGGCGGAGTCATCTTTGTGTATTCCTGGGAATCTCCCTAGCACTCTGCTTCTCTCTATTCCCATGATGTCTTCATTTATCATGGTATCTCTGTCCTTGCTCTCCCAATGAAGAGCAAGGGACAGGGGATCAGAGCTTAGAGGAGCGGGAAGTTCGAGTAATCTATATTTATAAAAATATATTTTGTTTCCTTTTTTCTTTCTTTCTTTTTCTTTTTCTTTCCTTTGTTTTATTTTTTTATTTTTATTTTATTTTATTTTTTATTTTTTGGTGTTGTGGTTGTTCATAGACCAGGCTGGCCACAAATTCACATAGATCCTACTGCCTCTGACTCTCAAGTGCCAGCATTAAAGGCACGTGCCACCATTGCTCAGCTGGAAAAAATTTTTAAAAGATTTGAAAGTAACTTAGAGGGTGGGGAAATGAAATGACTAAAGAAACACAATCCTGTACCAACTTCATTTGTTTCTCTCTAGACACTTCCTAAGCTTTCTTCCCCCAACAGTTCTGATTAGGCTTTGTGGGACAGCTCACAAAATTTGCCATGGTCCAAACATCTTATGCAGTGTCAGGAATGTCCAGATGAACATTATAAAGAAAAGAGATGTTTCAGATGCAGAGATCCACGGCCAGGCCCCAGGTGGAGCCCCCATGTCCAATGGGAGAGAAAGAGAAGGGATTGTATGAGCGAGAAGTGTTGAGACCATGATTGGAAAAAGGATGGGAACTGATAGCCAAACTAGTGGAAACACATGAACTATGAACCAACAGCTGAGGAGCCCCCATCTGGATCAGGCCCTCTGGATAAGTGAGACAGTCCATTAGCTTGAACTGTTTGGGAGGCCCCCAGGCAGTGGGACCAGACCTGTCCTTAGTTCATGAGCTGGCTGTTTGGGACCTGGGGCCTATGCAGGGACACTTTGCTCAGCCCCGGTGATGGGAGGAGACTGGACCTGCCTCAACTGAATCTACCAGGCTGAGCTGAATCCCCAGGAGAGTTCTTGCCCTGGAGGAGATGGGAATGGGGGGATGGGCTGGGGCTAGGGCAGGAGGAGGAAGGACAGGGGAATCTGAGGGTAATATGTAAAATTAAATTAAATTATAAAATAAATAAATAAAATAAATAAAACCACCCCCTCCCCCCCAAAAAAAAGAAGAAGAAAAGAGATGTTAGAAACGCCTAGGCCAATCCAAATCCCTCCCAAAGCACTGATGTAATTGCGGTTTTGTTTTAAAAACATTGCACACCTGATCTTGTGTACCAAGACACATTGCAGTGATACAGGCGGCTCTTGGTCTGACCATTAGGAAAACGGACTCCAAACTTTTAATTGAATAAACAAAACGCAATCTACAAATATCGTGGGGCAGACCAAAATTGAAAATGATACATTTTAAATTGCAAAAAGATATGTAACTTTGGATAACACAAAAAACAGATATTTCTTTTCTTGATTTCCCTGTAATTTACATTTATGAAGCAGAACAATTTCAAAAACAATAAATAAAAATTTCACATAGAAAATACTATTAAAATAATGAATTATAGTGCAAGGAGAAAAAGTAAAGGTATTAGTTACTTTCCTAGATACAAAAAAAAAAAAAAAAAAAAAAAAAAAAACCTCTGAAATTTGTTATAAAACATCTGTGGATAGACATGCTTTCAATGGCAGGGGGTCTGAGACCCTAGAAAAAGCAGTGAATACCTGAGTGACAGGAAAGGCCCTGTAGGATAAACTAAGTAACATGGAACAGAGTTAATAGTGAAGCCATTTTATTTCAAACCTGCCACCTTGAGAAACGTTCACATGCATAAAGAAACAATTTCATCAGTACACATGAAAATGAAGAATTTTAAAAGGTGTGGCTTACATGCCAATAATCAGAAAGTTAGACTCAACTAAACAAACAACAAACAAACAAAAAAACCTGAGCACTGTGGAAGGACCTAGATATACTTTAAAATACATTTGGATGAAATCTACACACACACACACAAAATATAAAACGTGAAGGTGTTACAGAGCATAAATATTAAAGTGACAAAATACATGGATATAAATTAAAATAGAAGAAAATAATAGAAAAGTTACTTAGAAATAATAAACACTAATTTCATTAAAGTAAAGCATTGGTAGACACAATTTGGGAAAAAATAATATAACAACATGAAAAAAGCATGAAATAAATGCCTTGAATTCCTTACTTCACTTAATTTACACACACACATGCTCATATTCTCTCTCTGTCTCTTTCTCTCTCTGTCTCTCTCTCTGTCTCTCTCTGTCTCTGTCTCTCTCTGTCTCTCTCTGTCTGTCTCTCTCTCTCTCTCTCTCTCTCTCTCTCTCTCTTTTTTTCTCTGAAAATATTTATTTGGTATGGTTGATGGTTCATTTGATAAAGGCCTGGTAGATAACATGAAACATGAAAACTTGTGTTTAGATCCTTATCAATAAAACATGTGGAAGCAGTATAACCCTAAGATAGACCCATTTGATATTTATAGGGAAGAATGAATGTTGGAAATATCAAATGCTTTTGCTTTATGTGTTAGAATAGTATGTTTTTCCAAATTCAGCAAACAATTTAAGACAGTAAAAACCCTGCTATTCATAGAATGCATAGTCTCAAATCTGATCTGAGGTGTTGTGGTCCATGTATGTTAGCCTCACATGATAGGTGAGCATGTGCAATGCAGGATTCGTGCTTTGTATTCAGAACTGAGGAAACAGTGAGAGAGCACCTGCAGATACTCCTAGGACTCATTATGTTGTTCTTGAATTCATTTGGGGGTCATTGTGCACTCAGAGGATTTTTCTGAGGCCAAATTTTCTCAACTCCACATTCAGTTATGTGACTCTATATTAGGTCATGACCAGCAGTTTAAGAAGTTGTGCTTTGTATGAAAGTGGGTGAAAACACTATTTGTATGTAGCAAATTGTTTCAGTTCAGCACTTTATAAATTCTCAAAGCCGAGTCTAAAATCAATATGAAAAGAAATTCTCCGATATCTTACGAGCTCTATTATATTTCAGGTCAAGGTTATGATATTGTAAAATATAAAGTTTGGGGATGAAGCCCAATTTGAATCTAAGGATTGATGTAGGGAGTACAGTCAACTAACAATTTCAGCACTTCTATCATAATATGAAAACCATAAAATGAAACCACGACAATGTTGCATACCCAAAATAGCTAAAAGTCTCAGTGCCTATGTGTGTCAACTGACTGTTCAGAGAAGTTGGATCAGAGGACCAAACAAAGAAACACAGTATTGGATCACACAATAATAGGAATGTGATATTTAAAATCTGTTATATCGACAAAAATAGTATCTACATGATCAGTATAGATGTTCCTGTGCAACAGAAGGCTTAGAATAATTAACATACAAAAATTCTCTTTGCATCATTGAAAAACTCACTTTAAAAGGAGAATGGTTTAATTTATTTGTCTTATTGATGACCAATCAAATTATTTCATTTCTTGGACACATACTATGTCAACCTGAAGCAAGATATGATATCCAAATGAGCATGATATCCAAATAAGCTATTTAATATATTTCAAATACATGTTAGTATAAATACAATTCAGTAGAACAAATGTTTGACTGCTGAAGACCTTATAGACCATTGAAAATAAAGCCTCATTTTAAATATTTAGTGTATTTTTCACATATCTTCTTTAAGAGCATTATCTCAATATTTTAAATTTATATTTTATTCTAATAATAATTTGATATAATCTCAGCTTTAAAATAAATTAATAAAAAACAAAATTTATTTGGACACATATTCCCTGCCTTTTAATAAATAGCTTTTGATAATATCTTTCTCTTTAATCAAGTTTTGTCATATTTTTCCAGATAATATAAGTCTATAGTCAATTTTATAGATTAGCAACATAAGAACTTCATTATGTGATCACTGAAGGAAGTTGGTAACTCCAATTGTTGTACACTCACAGATGACAGAGGCAAAGAGTTCAATAGAACAGTCCATCCTCAGGGACAGAGGCAAAGAGTTCAATAGAACATTCCATCCTCAGGGTAAAGTCTAATGTCAGCAGTCTGCTCATACACACACACACACACACACACACACACACACACACACACACATACAGATAGAGAGAGAGGGGGGGGAGAGAGGATTGTGAATCATAATTTTTAAAACTACTTTTTAAAGGGAGGTGGTGGCACATGCCTTTAGTCCCAGCACTTGGGAGGCAGAGCCAGGAGGATCTCTGAGTTCGAGGCCAGCCTGGGCTACCAAGTGAGTTCAAGGAAAGGCACAAAGCTACACAGAGAAACCGTGTCTCGAAAAACCAAAATAAACAAACAAACAAACTAATTAATTAATTAATTAATTAATTAAAAAGTTGAGTTCAAGACCAACTTGGTCTATAGAGCTAGATCTAAGATAGGCAACAAAGCTACACAGAGAAACCCTGTCTTGAAAAACCAAAACAAACAAACAAATAAAAAAGTCTTTATCACAGTAATAAAATCCTTGATGTTGTAACACCAGTTTATTTACATATACAAATAAGTAATTAAAAATTTCCTTACAAACATTCTATTTGGAAGATGTAGCATCATTAAGCTACAGAACCCTAAGCAGTACCTTTTATAACTCCAGTATTTGACTGCTAAAATGTGAATGCTATTAATCATTTAATGTGGCTATTTATGAATCTTTAAAGTAGATTTAAATACTTAAGCATTTTTCTTATATTGCTTTACACAAACATATCACAATTTTGCACATCTGTGACACGTGAATCATATGAATTTCATACTGAGTAATGCATATGATTTGAACCTATTTTCTCAAGTTTTAAATAATAAATGCATATTTAGTTAAAATAATACTATCCTATTACTTATCTATGATAGAAGAAGGAGAGATCAAGTAACTAAAGAGGAGCCTGTGTTTTGAATAAGTCAAGCCACACTTCACCTTTTTAATGGGAGCAAGCAACCGTATCCACACCCCTTGTGTCAATAAATTAATCTCCTGAAAGTCATATATCTGAAAATTTTAAGGTAATATTGACTGTGCCTGAACATTACAATTAAATGTTCAGAAAAACTTTGATAATAGGTAAAAGAATAGTTAGTTTGGGAAACAGTAAATAATCTCTGTTTAACGTAGAATGATGAATTAGCCAACCAAGTCTTGGTGGCTTTTGTGAATTATTACTAGTCTTTCTGCATATATGAAGCACCAACATGTGATTTATTATTTATAAATTTTAATGTCTCCTAGTCCTATGACTTTTCTAATAGGTCAAGACTTCCCCAAACTGAGAATTTTATTAAAGGCATTCAAGCCCAAACATAGAAAGTACCACAGGTCATTTCCAACAAAGTGCTACAGGTTGACAAGTCATCCATAAAGGAAATAGACCTTGAGAAATAGTCCATTTTGGACAGAAGAAAAGTAAATGAGTTTAGCAACTAATCAATGCTTTCCTTTTTAGTTAAGCTTGGAACACAGAAAGGATGGTCCCACTAACTGAGTGAAAGAGGTATATACAAAAGAAAGTTGGCTGGAAGTGAAAAGGAAAAAAAAAGAGCATAAAATATCACTGCAATGCAAAGTTATGAAAGAAAACAACACTATCCAGATATAAAAACAAATGGCAACAACACAATTACACTGATCATAGCTCCATTATCCAGCATAGGCAACTCTACTTGGAACAAAGTTCAATACTCTGGAAATGTTAGTGAATCCTAGTACTTATAAGAGAACTCAGGAATATTCCTAACGAGTTTGATCCAACTGTAGGAGATCTGGCAAGTACATTACTAACTACTGGTTACTTAAGTTTATTTTGCTGTGTTGAAACACTGCTTGTCATGGTTTGAAAGAAAATAGACCCCAAAGGGAATGACACTATTAGGAAGTGTGGCTTTATTGGACTAGGTGTATTCTTCTTTGAGGAAGTATGCCACTGCAAGAGTGGATTTTGAGGTATCATTTGCTCAAGGTTCTCTCAGTGTGACAGGGAGAGCACTTCCTGTTGTCTGCAAGACAAGATGTAGTCAGTACCATGTCTACCTGCTTGTCACCATGCTCCTACCATGATGATAATGGATTAAACCTCTTAAACCATAAGCCTCCATCTCAATTACAAGTTTTCCTTTGTAATATTTGCCTTGGTCATAGTGTTTCTTCATAGCAATAGAAACCCTAAGACACTGACAAAAAACAAACAAACAAACAAACAAACAAAAAACCTTGGGTTAAAACAATTTTATTATGCTTTGAGATAACATTCCATCTTCTCAGGAAGTTGAGGCAGTGAAGCAAGTCAGGAACCACAGCAAGGATTTTAGTAGACTGCTTGCTGTTTACTCCCCTGAATTTATTAATTTTTTGTTGAATTTTCACTTGGGATAGTCATCAGACACGTGTTTTTGCTGCATCTCTGTTATTTCTTTTCATTTATGCTTAACCGACCCAAGCCTTTTCTTTTCTGTAGCAGGTGCTTGAATGGTGACATAGTTGTAAGAGTAAACATGCTACTTTCTGGAAATAGCTTATTTTGTGGGGCTAATGTAAAGGAATAATATCAGGGCATTTTTCATTTTCATCCTTTGTAGAGCCTTTTGCTTCTGTATTCCTCACCAATAGAAAGTGACATTTTTAGACTGATAGCTTACACAAAAGGCCTCGTGTAAAAGACAAGATCACATATCAATTGTCACCAGCAATAATTATGACACCCTTTAAAATGTGTTCACAGTAGACATTAACCATGAAGATGCAGAAGTTCTCACCCAGCCCATCTTCATGGTCCCTTTAGGTCTAATTAGTTTCTTTCAAGCTGTTTTCTGAGGTCCCTATCTCTGAGTTAACAAAGAACAATTATATCCAAAGCAAAGTCAGGACCGATCATTTTTTATTTGGAGAGGAAAGCTTATTTTCCATTCCACAAAACAAAAAAGGCAGTTGCATTACAGTTACTGCTTTATCATAACCAAAAAGGGAAGTAAAACCAATGGGTAAGTCCACTGTCACTAAACTCATTTTCCAAGAAAGAGCTCCAATTGATCTCCTTTAAATCCATGAATCAACTTCCATGGTATGTGTATATGCTATTTCACACATTTTTATAGGCCTACCTCTTTGGCTAAAGCTGGCTGCTTTAGAATAACCAAGGACAGCAAATGTCATTTTCCAGTGGTACCTTAGCAGAGGAGATAGAAATATCATTGAAATAAAGACACATATTTGTCAAAATAATAATAGTAAAATACACACACATACATTCTCTTTGTGAAATGATTTCTTCTTATTTTACATATGTATACAAAAATCAGAAAAGAGATTGCAATAGAAAGTAAAACTAAACTTGGTTGTAGTTACAGTTATTTTTTCCAGTTCCATATTTAATTTACTCGGCAATACTGAGAAAATATTTATTTCATTCTATAATCATTTCTTCCTCCTTATATTTAAGATTTGACTTAGTTCAGAAGGTAATCTTAATGGCCCATAGGAAGAGTATAACATGATAAAATTTGGGATCTAAAAGGTTTTTTTCTATAGTTCTAGACCCTGACCATTTACAATAAATAAAATAAAAGGAAAAAGATAGAAGAATTATTATTATTTCTGGTTTCATCTAGTATTCAGATGTACAGGTTCATTTTAAAGTATGCACTTTAGAGTATTCACAAGACAAGCTAAATGTCCTACAAACACTGTGGTCATTTTCTATAATACAGAGTTCTAAAAGCTGTTCGTCTCAGTAACATATGTCTGTAATCCAAGCATTCCTAAAGTAATTTGGGAGATGGAGATGAAAGAATCCTCTAAAGCTCAGTGGTTATCTATCCTGGCATGTACAGATGAGAACAAGAGTTTTATATCAAATGATGTGAACAGTGAGGACTAGAGGAGCTGTCCTCTCACCCTGTCACACACTCAGTGCCCTGGATGTACCTGCACACACAGATATGAATACAAACATGTAAAATGAAAAATCGATCAAAGTAGCTTCTATACTATATCAGTCATGGGATTTGTTACCAGGAAGAACTGAAATGGAAAATGGTTTGCTTCACTTTTAGATGATGTACTTCCATGGTCATGAAAGTCTCAACTTTATTCACTATTACTCATAACTTTTCGTTTGGCAGTTTTCTATCGAGGGCATTATTATGTGAACTAAGAGATCATGTGAAATTGGAAAAGTTTAACTTACACTGATGCAGGTAAGAAGTCAGAAGATAAGTAGAATACAGTTCTTCAAGAAACCAACAGGTTTATCTTCTCAACAAAGGCAAAGCTGAAACATCTGCCTCATAGTGAATAAATGACGAAATGGGTGGCGTAAACAGAAATTATCAAAGTCGGGTTCCTTGGGGGTAGAAGGCTTATATAATGCTATAAACAATGTAGTGGTATCTTAAGGGACAAGGAATTTGGAAGACTGAGAAAACTAAAGAAACTTACTTAAGGCATTTGGATGGTGCAAGAAGGGGACTTGTTCTACACTATGGGGATGTGAGGAATCTACAAGACAAGGGGAGATGTCAAGAAGAGGCACTTTTCATGTATTCAATGGCTGGGCAGAGGGTATACCTAAACCTTTGAGTTTTGAGTTCTCTAAGTGCCTAGCTTCCTGTCATTGTCCTTGAATCCAGACACTTAGGGAATTTCCATAACCAAAGACAGGCTGTTGACCTTTTACTGTAGCATCAAGAAGGCCAAAATCAGTTATGAGACCTGGACATCTGAAATATAGAGGAAGAAGGTAGTAGGCAGAACCCAGAGAGCCGGTTTCAGATTTACAGGCACATCCCTGATGTGGTGCTGCCTAATATTGGTAAGACTGCAGTTGAAAGTTGTTTGAATAGCACCTACCTCAAAAGCTAACATGATTAGAGTGAAATTCTAGCATTTATGTGCATTTTATTCTAGTTTACTTTGCAAGTATGAAAATATACTGTGGTAAACTTACCAATAAACACTGACTGGAATAAATGGCCAAGGGGATTACATACTCAGGGAGGTAGCTGGTGACAGTTGTAGTCCATTCCTGTTAGTAGTGCACTTACTGTCTCTTTCCAGCCTGCTCTTCATTTTTCAAGAAAGGCTGGAAATGGGGATGTTTACAGGTTTATTCAGAACATTTGCAAATACTTCATAGTCCAAGAAAATAATTCCCTTGAATAATATTCAGCTCTCTGACTGCCAAATCAACATTGTTAAGTGGAATTACTGGTTCTCAAATCTGATGAGCACACATTGCTTTGAAGAACATAGGGTAATTTAAAATATTTTTAAAGTCTAGATTTTTGCAAGCCTTTTAATTAGAATCTCTGGGAGTGTGGTACATACATATACATATAAAATATTCTTGCCTAGAGTTAAATGGTGTGATAATACTGAGACTTTATTAAATTACATACAAAGTTTTGCTTTTAAATATACTTTCTTAAGCAAAATCAATTAGGAAATCAGACTAAATTTCAATGCAATATTAGAATCTCCAATTAAACTCGTGTTTGCCAATTAACTCACGTTTTATCTTTCCTTTTATTAATGTGCTATATTATGCCAATTCACCATTGATGAATTGTGTTTACTGTATCCATCCTTAAGATAATAATAATAATCTATATTTAGTATTGTTCATTTAATCATTTTAGCATTAATGTCTAAAGAATCCATCCAATCACAGCTTGCCACATGTAATAGTTGCCATCACTTGGGATCACTCTTTATGATGTTAAATGTTTCACGATGAAGTTAATGTATAGGGAGACTACTTAACATTCAGTTATTTCTCCATTCAGTAGTAAATTGTAACTTGTGCCTTAAGTATGTCAGTCATTGGTGTAGATGATGGATACATAACAAAAAACTTCTATATCTCATTCTGAAATTAAAATTCTATGGGAAAAATACACAATGAGCAAATATATTGCATGAATGTATGCATGCATGTGAGCATGTGTGTGTGTGTGTGTGTGTGTGTGTGTGTGTGTGTGTGTGTGATGTATCTGCATAGAGTGTTGGAGGTAACTGGTAGCAAGGTAAATATCAGAAGCATATGTGACTGACAGGACAAGGCAATTTTCTGTAGGATAGCAAGACTGGGGATATAATTTTCAGCCCAAACCTCAAAGTGAAGTGCAATTTTTATGAATTATGAAAGGATAGAATATTCCAGAGAATGTGAAAACAAATTATGCCAAGGGAGAGAGTATAACCTAGGAAAACAAGTAGAAAAAAAAACAGCAGGAATGTCTACCAAAGAGTAGGAAAGGAGGCTGAAACGGAAATGGAGGCCTAGACACGTCTGATATAAACCAATAAATACAATGATGGTGGAATTAAGAGGAAAATTATTGTTTTACTCTCAATGTATTAATTTTTATTTTATTTATTTATTTATTTATTATTTATTTATTTTTATTTATTTATTTATTTATTTATTTGTCAGAGCTGAGGACTAAACCCAGGGCCTTGTGCTTGCTAGGCAAGTGCTCTACCACTGAGCTAAATCCCTAACCCCTACTCTCAATGTATTATTGTGGAGAGCTCCAAGGTAACTAAACTGGGCTTGAGTTGATAATTATGTCTTTTTTTGACTCAACGTAGATATTTGAAGCATATATAGTTGATATCTATAAATATGTATATTGTAAGAGGAGTGTGCAACTTCTTTACATATATTGGGTATTTGCCTTCTGTGTCATGAATGGTATTAAAAACCCAGAGCCAGAAGTTGGAGTAAATACTGAAAGAACCAAGTAACAAAGAAAAAAGTCACCTATTACCACTAGGACTCCTTAGCCTAAAAAGCTTTCCTCAGCCAAAAGGCTTTAGTTCCTGTCTCCTTGTGCCTTATATAACTTTTTCTGCCCTCCCATATCATTTCCTGTCTCAACTCTCCCAAGTACTGGGATTAAAGGTGTGTGTCACCACTGCTTGGCTCTGTTTCTCTCCTAGACTGAGTCAGTCCATGTAGTCCAGGTGGCTTTGAACTCTCAGAGATCCAAATGGATCTCTGCCTTCCGAGTACTAGAATTAAATGTGTTTGCCACCACTGCCTATTTAATCTAGTGGTTTATGCTGTTCTCTGACCTTTAGTCAAATTTATTAGGGTACATAATATATCACTACATTTTCCCTTTTTTGTCTAAAATAATAAAAGTTTATAACTAATATAAGAAAAACTATACATAATAAGTACAATAAATATATACAGTCAATAATTATACTAACAATGTCCAGTCCATAAACATTTGACAAATTCAGAGAAAATACTCCATTATTTTGGTGAGTCCAAAATGTTGACTTTCTATCCTAACTTGTATTACCAACCCAAAACTACCTTTGAAGTCTTTCAAACTTATACACTTCATACCTCTATATTGAGTTTCTTTTCTGAATTTATTAACAAGGGAAATTATAACTATAACTATCTAAACTTCAGCTCCCTCTGAGTCCCAAGAAGGAAATACCTATTAACTTCCAAAAAATGTGAGAAATGACAGAAACATCTGGCTGCCTGGACAGTGCCCCTGCAATATTGGAGTGTCATTCTTTAGCCTACAAGCCTAGTATATCTGACAGACATATCTATGAATCAGGATTTTCTAAAAGGCCTTCCTGTCTTATCTTGGCAATGTTCAACAGTCCTTTCTTTTGTGTCCTGCTTGTCCATTTGGATAGCATACTGTTAGCAGTCAAGGCAAGGGAAGTTTCTTGCCCAGTAGTTAACTTTTGCTAAAGAAAGTAAACTCCCTATGGAGCTTTCTTCAATGCCCATCATCTTCTCTGAAGTAGATTGGTGCTGCCTAGAGCAGACATGTCTCATTGCCAAAAATTTTTTATATCCTAATTATTTGTTAATAATAACTTCAGAGGACTAGCAATTTGAATTACATTGTTAAATGAACTGTATAGGTTTGAACAAGATTAGAAATACAGAATATTCTAGCAAAATTAATATCAAATTTGTATCAATATACAAAATTTGTATATAATACACAAAAATATAATCTGATTTAAAATATTTAAAACTAGTAGTTGTTTTTTTTAAAAGTAGATACAAGAATCTGCCTTTTTATCTTATCATATCCGTATTCTTTTTTTTTCTTTTCAGAGTAGATTCAATAGTCTACCCTTTTATCCTATCATTTCTATGTCTTTTTTCAGAGTATATTCAATAATCTATGGTTTATTTTATCATATCTATGTCCTTCTTTTTTCTTTCTTTTTTTCAAACAAGAACCCTGAATATATTCTCCTTTGTTTAGCTTTTATGCTGACCATTTGCAATAACAACTTATTATCAACCAACCCAAACAATGACAAATATCCATAATCCATTTTTTGGAAATTTGGAGATATTTTTCTAGATTACTTCCTGCTGATTGGGGGCCCTAGTAGTCTTATGGGGATAAAAAGAAAATTTAGGATTATGGTCAAGTTCTGACTGGAGCAGTCTATGAGGTTGTATTATCTCAGCTAGCCATCTTGATATCTTTTTCCTGGGTCACTTTTTTTCTGGATGGTTTGTCCTTTTTCTTCAGATGTCTCATTTGTCCAGTGTTCTTCAGATTCCTTAGCCTTCATTTTCCTGAAAGACCAAAAACAAAGCCCTTCTCCAATCCTAAATTTGAGGAGTTTACAAATCTAATCTTTATCAATTTTGATTTATAGTTTCTCCTGATTTTTTTTTGCTCTCTCTACTATAGCTTTTTTTTTTATCTCCCCAAGCAGTATGTTTTCTTACAATACACATTAGATTCTTTAATTGCTCTGGGAAGGAGTTTATGCCATGGTGACAGGAAAGACCTCATCCTTCTATTTCTCAAATATATTTCACTTCTATTCTGTTTTTTGTTTTAGTATATCACAGCCATTGCTCAAGCTCCCATTGTTTATTCAGAGGACACCATTACTTATGTTTTTATACTTGCATATGACTATTTTCATTTTTTATAGTCCCACGTTTTATACATTTCTTATTTAATAATTTTCTGTAACTTCTTATAATTTGAATAATATCCCTTCTCCTTACTATGCATCATAATACACACATATAAAGCATTATTATATAGATCCTCACCTGAGTCCCCAGTACTTCTTTCATAGATGCTGTTCTTATTGTGCTTGTTATTTTCAACTATGAAAAACACTGTCTTTCATCTTAGGCCTTTGATATTGTGTGTATCTTTTTAATAAATACCTTCTTCTTTAGATATGATTGACTTTGTTTATCATATAAAAACTCTTCTCACATTACTGTGAATGCAAATTCCATATCACATTATCTTTTCTACATCACTCAATATCATTTGGGAAAATACTGTTGATTATTATCTCTCCTTCATGGAGGATAAGAAGCATTTGCCAGCCTTTCACTATTAGATCACATGGCTGTATAACATATCAGCATATCTAATGTACATTTACTGAAATAAATAAATTTGATTGTTTAAAACAAGGGCATGGGCATCCACTCAATTTTGGATCATCACAATATCAAATAAGATGTAGAATGTGTCTATGTAAAGAATAATTATACGGTAGGAGGGAATGGAGATATGATTCACTGGTTAGGAGCACTTATTGCTTTTCCAGGGAACTTGACCTTGGCTCCCAGCTTCTACATCTGGTTACTTGCATCCAGCTGTATCTCATTTCCTATAATCAGAGGCTTTTCTCTGTCCCACCCTGTCCTGCAGAGTCTTATAAATAATCCCTCAGAGGCTTAATATCAATTACAAACCATTTGACCTATTGCTCAGGCTTGTTAACAGCTAGCTTTTACCATTTAAATTTAACCCATTTCTATTGATCTATGTATTGTCACATGCCCATGGTGTTATGAGTTTGCTGACATTTTGCTCCTTGGGTGGCTGACTGGCTTCTTCCAGACTCCATACTTCTCCTATATCTCTACTTGGATTTCCTACTTGGCTCTATCCTGCTTTGCCATAGGCCAAAGCAGCTTTATTTATTAATGGGAGTAACATATATTCAAAGAGTATAGAAAGATACCCCACAGTATTGCTAATTTTCTTTCTAATCAAAAAGGAATGTTTTAAATTTTTTGTTCATTTGTTTTTCAAGACAAGGTTTCTCTGTGTAGCCCTGGCTGTCTTGGAATTTACTTTGTAGACCAGACTAGCCACAGACTCACATGGATCTACCTGCCTCTGCCTCCTAAGTGCTGGGATTAAAGGTGTACACCAACACATCAAGCTAAGGTTTTATCTTTAACAAACTATAATTACATATAATAAAACAGTTATCAAACAAGAATTATAGTTAAAATATCCATTCTATTTGTATTTGCCAAAATTAAAGAAAATATTCTATCATCTATCCTATCTTTGTGAGTCTAAAGTTTCATATCAATTTATTTTTATCATATCTAAGGAAAACTATAATTATAACTATCTAGTCTTCAACTCCATCAAAGGCCTAAAAATAAAAGTAATATTACCTAAGTAGGAAGAACAAGCAAGTGACTTCCAAAAAAATGCAAGAAATGACAGAAATAGCTGGCTGCCTTGACAGTCAGCCAGTGTTTCTCTGCAACGTTGGGACATCCAACTTTGACTATAGGTCAAAGCAGTCCCTTTTCCTTGTGTCCTGCACCTACAGCCTGGAGAGCGTGTTTATTGTCAACAGTCAAGGCAAGGACATTTGTTTGACCAATAAACCAGTTTTTCCAAGAAGAAAAAAAACACCATATGGAGTGTCTTTGATGTCCATCATTCTCTCAGAAGTAGATTTGTGCTGCCAGGAGCAGACATGTCTCATTGACATAAGCATTCCCAGTTATTAAAGCCATATTCATTAGGGTTTTGATGGGTTTGAAGAGTACGTATCTATCTGAAATATATCTCTGTGTACCTAGAAAACCCAACTAACATGACTGCAAGTTTGACTGTCATAGATGACTATTGATCTGTATTTCTTAATTACACATTACATTTTTAAATGGGTTGCGTAAACATAATATCTTAAATAAGAGTGGCAATAACATATAATATAACAAAAATGATTTTAAATTTGTATCAATACACCAAAATCCATACTAATGTAAAGTAAGTAAGATTAATATTTGTTTTAGGGATTAAAATAGACTCAATAATCTACCCTTTCTTCCTATCATTTCCATTTCATAATTGCCATATCAATTTCCTGCAGATCTAACACCTGCTAGCCTTCAAAGGCACATGCACAATTGTGGTATGCATACATGTACTCAGGCCCACGTTTATATTTTTGAATACATGAGGAAGGAGAGAATTGGAAAGCTAATGTAAAGAACTGTATTGATGAAGAAAGTTCTAAGTATTCTATTAAGACAGGTAGAGAGAAGAAAGAATGCACGTGAGTAGGCAATACTGAATATTATGAAATTATTCTGCAAGTATGAATAACTGAATTCAAATACCTGTGAGATAATCATTGACACAAAGATTTTTATCTTTTTAAATAGAAGCATCAAAACAGACAGCCATTGCTGTTCTTTATGCTTCCTGGACATCTCAGTAAGTTGATTGGTTAATGATCTCACTTATGCTTCTTAATTCTCTTTTCCATTTTTTGTTGAAGCTCATAGTAATTCCATCATTAGAAAATTTAAATTGATCGTTTCAGTTCAATAGGATAATGGAAAATGCTTCCTTATATTATATTGAAGATATGTTTGTTTGCATGTACCTATTATGTAAGTTTCCATGTACCATATGTGTGCAGGAATCCACAGGGGTGAGAAGATGGCCCCTGAAGCTAGGGTTATAGATGTGACTCACTTGTGAGTCACCAAGTGAGTGTTTGAAACCAAACCAAAGTCTTTTGAAACATCCATAAGTTTTGTTAACTGTTATGCCATATCATCAGCCCATTAAAATTCATATTTTAATTTGTCTTTTAGCTCTGATAATATTTTCATTATGTATCTCTTTTTTTTTTTTTTTTTTTTTGATTTTTCAAGACAGGGTTTCTCTGTGTAGTTTTGTGCCTTTCCTGGAACTCGCTTGGTAGACCAGGCTGGCCTTGAACTCACAGAGATCCACCTGCCTCTGCCTCCCGAGTGCTGGGATTACAGGTGTGTGCTATCACCGCCCGGCTGTATATCTGTTTTTATAAGACTATAAATAGATTCATTTGAAGAATGCTGTGGATATCACTCTGTATAAATAAAGTGCTGATGGGCTAGTAGCCAGGCAGGAAGGATAGGGTAGGCGGGATAAGGAAGAGGAGAAGTCAGGGAACAGGAAGGCTGGGAGGAGGCACTGCCAGTCACTGCCATGAGAAGCAACATGTAAAGACACCAGTAAGCCACAAGCCATGTGGCAAAGTATAGACTAACAGAAATGGGCTAAATATAAGAGTAAGAGCTAGACAATGGTAGGCCTGAGCTAATGGCCAAGCAGTTTAAATAATATAAGTGTCTGTATGATTATTTTATACGTGGGTTGTGGGACCGCGGGGGCTTGGTGGAACCTGGAGAGAAGCTTTCCAACTACTGAAGAAACCTGTTTAAGCTGACCACTGTCTGCCTTGTTGATGAAACAAAAGCAGGACCTACTCTCAGAAACTTTCTGTTGGTAAAATGCCCATTTCTCTGGATCAAGACTGAAGAAAATGTGCAAGTATACAAGGAAGTATGGATGAAAGAGCCATACAGGGAACATTTAACTAGGAAGATTTGTTCACCTTTATGGCAATATGCTTTTCCTACTGAGAACTCGTAAAATAGCAAGCAGCAATATAATATATGTAGAAAATGTTCACCTAAGAATAGCTGACATCACATTATTAAAATGATAATTGACCTCATTGTTTGAACTGAAATTATTTCTCCTTCATTCTTCCAAAATAACCTAAAAATCAAAAATAAAACAGAAAACTCAACTTTTGACATCCATTAACCAACACATTCTTTGAATAGCATTGGCTCCTCTCCTTTACTCTCAGAAACACACAACCATTTGTGAAAGTCTAGTCTATAATAAAATGTGTATTTGGGAATTTGCTTATTTCATAACAACCACATTGTTTTAAATGTGAGAATTTAAGAATAGGCTAGCACTTTTAACAAAAAAATGGCAGGGAAGTTATAATAGTCAAAATATTATTTTAAAATGTTTTTAGGAAATAGAGTTTAGACATTATACATTAATATTTATAGGTTTATATTAAAATTCAAACATACATCCTGAAGGAAAATATTATTATAAATAATGTTTTTGAGGATATTTTATCACTCATTTGACTATTAGAACAGTAATAATTTGTTCTATAAAACTGAAATAGTATAAACCCTGTCTATAAATATGTTCATATATACACATATATAAACATACACATGTACACACACAGATATATAAACATTTACAATTTTGAAAACAGTTATAGTTTCTCTTTTATCTTTTATATATGACCAAAATATTTTTTTGTGTATATTATTTTTCTGCTGGCTGTAATTGTCAGAGCGAACTGTAAATAAACAGATATTTTAAGAATATTTGAATTTTTTAGTTCTATGAATTCTTTCTTTTTTCAAATGAATTTGTCAATTAATTTATTTATTTTGGAACATGATTCAACATTAGGAAACTTTTATATTTCCAGACATTATGCATTTCTTCTTTTCTTTTTCATTTTTCTTTATTAAGAAATTTTCTACTCACTCCACATACTATCCACCGAGGCCCCCTCCACCTACCCTCAGACCTTTCCCCCAAGCCACCCCGCATTCCCACATCCCCCACATCCCCCCAAAAGAGGTTTCCCATGGGGAGTCAACAGAGCCCAGCATACTGAGCCTAGGCAGGTCCAAGCCCTTCTCACTTCACCAAGGCTGTGCAAGGTGTCACACCACAGGCACCAGATTCCCAATTTTCTGAGAAACCGGCATACTGATTTCAGAGTGGCTGTACAAGTTTGCATTACCACCAAGAGTGGAGGAGTGTTCCCCCTTTCTCCAAATCCTCTCCAACTTAAGCTGTCTTCAGTGTTTTTTATCTTAGCCATTCTGACAGGTGTAAGATGGTATTTCAGAGTTGTATTGATTTGCATTTCCCTGACGACTAAAGATATTAAGCAATTCCTTAAATGTCTTTCAGCCATTTGAGATTCTTCTATTGAGAATTCTCGTTAAGCTCTGAAGCCCATTTTATAATTGCATTGTTCAGTATTTTGATTTCTAGCTTTTTGAGTCCTTTATATATTTTGGAGATGAGCACTCTGTCAGATTTTTTTTTCCCATCCTATAGGCTGTCATTTGGTCTTATTGACCATGTCCTTTGCTTTACAAAAGCTTCTCAGTTTCAGGAGGTCCCATTTATTAATAGTCACTTTCAGGGTCTGTGCTATTGGTATTATATTTAAGAAGCTGTCTCCTGTGCCAATTTATTCCAGACTACTACCCAATTTCTCTTCTAACAAGTTCAGTGTAACTGGATTTATGTTGAGGTCTTTGATCCACTTGGACTTGAGTTTTGTGTACGGCAACAGATATGGATCTATTTGCAATCTTCTGCATGTTGTCATCCAGTTATGCCAGCAACATTTAATGAAGTTTTTTTCCATTGTACAGTTTTGGCTTCTTTGTGGAAAATCATATATTCATAGGTGTGTGGATTAATGTCAGGGTCTTCAATTTGATTCCATTGGTCCACATGTCGGTTTTTATGCCGGTACCAAGCTGTTTTTATTACTATAGCTCTATAGTAGAGTTTGAGGTCAGGGATCATGATGCCTCCAGAAGATACAGGAATCTTTTAACTATCCTAAGTTTTTTTTGTTTTTCCATATAAAGTTAAGTATTGTTATTTCCAAGTCTATGAAGAATTGGGTTGGGATTTTGATTGGTATTGCATTGAATCTGATATTGCTTTTGGTAAGATTGCAACTTTTACTATGTCGGTTCTCCCTATCCATGAGCATGGGAGATCTTTCCATGTTCTTATATCTTCTTCAATTTCTTTCTTCAGAGACTTAAAGTTCTTATCATACAGTTCTTTCACTTGCTTAGTTAGAGTCACCCCCAAGGTATTTTATATTATTTGTGGCTATTGTAAAGGGTGTAGTTTCTCTGATTTCTTTCTCAACCTCTTTTTCATTTGTATATAGGAGGGCTACTGACTTTTTTGAGTTAATCTTGTACCCTGCCACCTTACTGAAAGAGTTTATTAGCTGTAGGAGTTCCCAGGTTGAATTTTAGGGGTCACCTACGTAGACTATCATATTGTCTGCAAATAATGAAAGTTTGACTTCTTCCTTTCCAATTTGTATCCCCTTGATCTCCTTTTGTTGTTTTATTGCACTAGGTAGAACTTCAAGTACTATATTCAATAAGTACTGGGAGAGTGGACAGCCTTGTCTTGTTCCTGATTTTAGTGGAAATGCTTTGAGTTTCTCTCCATTTGATGTTGGCTGTCAGCTTGCTATAAATTGCTTTTATTATGTTTAGGTATGTTCCTTGCATTCCTGTTCTCTTTAGAACCTTTATCATGAAGGGGTGTTGGGTTTTGTCAAAGGCTTTTTCAGCATCCCATGAGATGATCATGTAGTTGTTTTTTTTTTTCAGTTTGTTTATATTGTGTATCACATTGACAGATTTTCATATATTGAACCATCCTTGCATCCTTGGGATGAAGCCTACTTGGTCATGGTGGATAATTTTTTTGATGTGTACCTGGATTCTGTAAGCCAGTATTTTATTGCAAAATATTCATGTGGGAGATTGGTCTGTAATTCTGTTTCTTTGTTGCATCTTTGTGTGATTTTGGTATCAGGGTAACTGTAGCCTCATAAAAAGAATTTGGTAATGTTCCTTTTTTTCTTGGTGTGGAACCATTTGAAGAGTATTGGTATTAGCTCTTCTTTGAAAATTCTGTGCTGAAAATATCTGGTACTGGCCTTTCTTTTGGTTGGGAGACTTTTAATGACCATTTCTATTCCCTTAGGGGTTATTGGTCTATTTAAATAGTTTATCTGGTTTTGATTTAACTTAGGTATGGGGTACCTATCCAGGTCTTTTCATGGTGTCTCAAATTTCCTGGACATTTTGGGTCATGACTTTGTTGGTTTTAGTGTTTTCTTTGACTGATGAATCTATTTCTTCTACCTTATCTTCAACACCAGAGATCTGCTCTTCCATCTCTTGCATTCTGTTGGCTATACTTGCATCTGTAGTTCCTGTTCCTTTACTCAGATTTTGCACTTCCAGCTTTACCTCAGTTTGTGTCTTCTTTATTGACTCCATTTTAGTTTTGAAATCTTGAACTGTTTTCCTCACTTGTTTAATTTCTTTCTCTTGGCTTTCAAGAGATTTACTGATTCTTCCAATTTTTTGTTTGATTCTTTTCTTGATTTCTTTAAATATTTTTTTTCATTTCCTCTTTTAAGATCTCTTATATCTTCTTAAAGTCATTTTATGGTAGATATCTTCTGTTTCTTGTGTTGGGATGTTCAGGTCTTGCTGATCTAGGTTCTGATGGAGTCATATTGTTTTTTATGTTGTTTACTGTATTTTGCACTGGCATCTACCCATCTCTTTCTCCACTTGGTTCAAGTAGTGTCTGTGTCTGAGGGAGCATCACTTGGTCTGATTGATACTCTTGATCCAGTGGGAGCTCTTGGTCTAGTCTATGATGATGGACTTTTTGTCTTAGGGGACAGCCCTTAGTCCAATTGCCATTAGTAGGCTGTGTTTCAGTGAGTAGCTACAATCCTACTGTGTGGTAGAGGGTGGTAGTCTGACCTGTCTGCAGGATATCTGCCTGCCAACTGGCCTCTTATTCCAGTTGGGTGCTGGTAGGCTCTGTCTCAGGGAACAGTTGCAGTCTCACAGTTCTATGCATTCTTAAATAATAAATTAATTATCTCCTTCTTAAATAAACTTTGTAAATTAATTTATCTCTAAGAAATACAATTGCATGTTAATTGATCCCTGCCAAATCTTTCAAAGTTTTTAAGCCCAGTTAGAATCTTTGACTTCTACTTTTTCAAAATTCTCTATTTAATTCCATTTCTATCAATGTTTTTAGATTTTTACAGTTATTCAAAGCAGACACTTTGAAAAAATTTCTGATGGCTCTGTATTTGTGACTTTGCATATGACCCCCATGCCAAGCCTAGAAACTTTGTATCAACATTTCTTTAATGTGTTTCCAGTCACCACATTCAACAGCCTCATTATTTCTTCTACTGTAATCTCTCAACTCTATGAATGGGAAACCTTGGGCCTTTTTCAATCAAACCATGCAATGGAATGTCTTGCTTGTAATCTCATTAATGAACTTTAGGTTTTGATTTTAATGTTTCAAATTACTTTGTTTTGTTCTTTTCCTCTCTTCATTTTTTTTCTAAGATATTTGTTCACACTACTACTCCATGTAAGGTTTATTTACTAGAAAAATGGTATTTCCTCTCCTAGAAACTACCTCAGCCTCAAATGATCTTTTTGATTTGCTCATTGTTTATTCGAATATGAGGAACACACAGAAGGGATGGTAAATAAATTGTGCTTGTTGGCATAGTAGCTTACTTACATGTGGATAACTAATGACATGAAGAAACCAAACACCCTGGCTACAGTGCTGTTATCAAGTTGAATCAGTCCTTAATTTAGCTATTGTTGGAAGCATCTTTTCTCTAGTATCTAATACTGAATAACACAGAGAGGTACAAGAAGGACAAAATTCTTATGGGAAAAAAAAGGTAGTGATAGTATGGCCGATTGGTAAAAACTTCATGTTTCCCAAACCCATTCATTTTAGTATTGAGGGACATAGCAGCTCACACTGTTTAGTTCAGTAAATACAATAAGTTTCAGAAAATACCAAGTCTGAATGATGCTAGGTCCCATGTGTGGGTACCTCAATTTTTGTGAATATATCTATTTCTAGGTAACAGCATTCACTGAGATAGGTTCAGTGGCTACATGTTCACTCCCCTCCCTTGTAAAATAAGTTTCCCTGTTGAAGTCAAATTTATTCAACATTTAATAGCCCTATATATGTCATAATGTATAGTTCTAGGATTGTGATGTACTTCTAAAGGTGAATGCCACCCTTTGAAAGAGCTGAAATTGCAGTCTGCATGGATTAATGATTCTAGGGCAGAAAGGACGGGTTCTTATTAAAAGAATGGAGCCTATAGAAGATTGTCTCCGAAGAGGAGGTGGATGCTAACAATGTGTCCATTTAGTAGTAGCAGGCTTGGTGAGGGGTTTTTGCTTTTGAAACATGGGGTATTTAAACTTATCCATTTCAAATTATACCTTGGAATATTTACTGTTATTCATGTTATTTCTATCAAAATTATTTAAGTAGCTTCTCTCTAAGGAAGAAGTTTAGCATATTAAAAATGACAAGTTCCCCAAAAATACTTCCTATAAGAGTGAAATAATGTTTTCTGAAAACAAAGCTGGCAAAGAAGTTGGGATATCAATACATTCTATTTACAGGGCCTTCCAAATTGCCATGCTTTTGATTGGTTGCAAACTTCAAGTCAATGAAACAGGTGCAGCAATAAGGAATATTTCTTATTTAGAGCCCACAGTATATTTTCAGGAAAATATAAAGTGTGGAGCTACAGTTGTTACTTAGTGGTTAAAAGTGCTTACTGCTGTCACAGGGGAAAGAGATTCTGTTCCCAGTATCACATCAGGCAATTCACAAGCGCCTGTGTCTCGAATTATAGAGGATGATGTCTTCAAGTATTCAGGGATTCCAGTGTGTATTGTGCACTCAAACAGATGCAAATACTCAAATGTATATATAAACAAATGATAATAAAGAGATAAATGTAATTTAAAAATAAATAAAATTGTTAAAAATAATATACTTAAGTGACTTAACTTATATTCAGCAAACAAGGGAATTAAAATTCTACCATATCCACATTAAGTAGCATATTTTTTACATTATCTTAGATAATACTCAAATCACCTTTTAAGATTAGTGTTAACTTTTCCATTTACATATAAAGAAACTCAGGCTCATAAAAATTTACTAACAAACCTGAGGTTATGCAGTAATAAGAAGTCTCTGCAGGAAAGAATATTTAATCTTTTCCTCATATATTGTGAAGTTCATGGGTAATAATTCTACAACAGACAGATTAATAACAGAAAAATACCACATTTATTTAATAGTAATTCTGTTTTTCATGGTAGCCTTCAGACATAAAGACATAAACTGCATTTTTTTAAATCAAAAGTCAGTCACAGGAACAGTAGAGTCACAGTTTCCTCTAAAGATAAACTGCCTGCTTTTGTAAAGTCAGAGGTTCTGATTCTTGATATTTGGATATAGATCTTTCCAGGAAAAAAAAGAGTCTTAAAATCTCTTTCAAGGAGTTTATGGGGGAAAGGATCATATTGAAATCCTCCTGATTCTATGGTTTCTCTAACATTTATTTTCATAAACAACCTGCCAACAGCAACTACAGATTGGGATTCATTGTGGTTCACAGTTAGGCCAATTTTTACCCTGTGTTCATGCTTTATCTGAAGGAAAAAATTGCAGAAGGAAATTCAAACTGTTTGATTTATTTAAAAAAAATAACATGACCAAAGACAAAGCTGTTAAATCAGAGATAGAGGGAAGGGATACCTGCATGGGGCTAAAAAAACTGAAAATAAATTGATCTTGACTGTGAGATGATTTCAACTACAAACAAATACATACTTACACATATGTATGTACATGTATATAGATACATACATCAGTAAAATACAAGCAGAACTATTATTTTACACAATTATGTGTATGCTTTTACATAAAATATACTCCAATGAAGTTGATTCTAATTAAAAATGAGTCATTAATTATAAAGACCAAAGCCCCAAAGAGCATAAAGACAATAATAAATATTACCAATATATTATTTATTTAATGTTAATTTTATAAAATTTTGCAGCACATAAATAAATGTTCAGATTATTTGCACAGACTGAAAAGTCTATTAAATACACACTAAATGTAATAACAATTTTACATTCCAACTGGTTTTGCTTATGTGCACAAATTTATCAGAAAAGCTGTTAGCACTGTGTAACCCTCTTAGAAACAAAAATATTTAAAGGAAATTGATGTAGAGAGAAGCACAAAAAACTCTCTTGCTAAATTAATTTACACAATAAAATACTATCCAGTCAAATTTTGAAATCATCTTCTTAATGAAATATACTGCAAATGTTCAAGATAAATATTTCAAAAAATCAAACATATAGGTAAGTAATTTTTAATGATAATTATTCTATAACTATCAAAATTTATTCCTTCCATTGAGTTATTTTAATGGATAACTTACAGGAAAAATAAGGAGTAATTCTGCAAAAGTATTTGCAAAAACTGTTGATGTGCTAGTTTTTGAAGTAGAAAATTTAGTTGTATAACTCAGTTATTCAATACTAAAAATAAAAATAGGCTGGTGACATGGCTGAGTGGGTAAAGGTACCTGCCTCTAAGCCTTACTAAATGAATTTAACCCCAGTGCTCTACAACATGGAGGGAGAAAAACAGTTGTGAAATAAGTCCTTTTGTATTCACACATATACTTTGGTGCACAAACATGTCCCTATGTAAGAGCACACACCCACTGAATGCTTAAATTCAATGTAATAAAACTAATCACTCAAAAACAATTTCTAATAAAACATGCAGTTTAAAGTCTTTAAACATTCTTGACAGTTTCTATCCTCTTTATCATTGTAGGACATGGATAAATGTGAACTACTTTTGAATATTTTGAGTGTCCTATGTTCTGAGCAGGACATTTTTAAAAATCTGGTTATCTTACAGCTGCAAATCCACTCTTCTATTTCCTATACCTTTACACTTTTGTCTTTCCGGCATTTGCTCTGAGACTCTCATTCCTCTCCTGACTCTTCTTAATTTTTTTTTTGTTTGGTGTTTTGTTTTTTTTCTTTATTCAAACACAATTTATTTTTCAAACCTTGGAATTAAATATGAGGCCCTACAAAATGCTAGGCAAGCCTACCCGAGCAATACCCCAGCCCCTCACTTTTTCAGGGCTTCTACCTCTGATTACTCTTTTTTTTTTTTTTTTTTTTGTCGTGTGTGTGTGTGTGTGTGTGTGTGTGTGTGTGTGTGTGTGTGTGTGTATTTCTGTTTTAATTTTACACATCAGCCATGGGTTCCCCTGTCCTCCCCCCTACCACCCCCACCTTCCCCCCAACCCCTCCCCTCCATTCCCATCTCCTCCAGGGCAAAGACTCCCCTGGGGATTCATTTAAACCTGGTGGATTCAGTACAGGCAGGTCCAGTCCCCTCCTTCCAGGCTGAGCAAAGTGTCCCTGTGTAAACCCAAGCTTCCAAACAGCCAGCTCATGCGCTAAGGACAGGTCCAGGTCCCACAGCCTGGGTGCCTCCCAAACAGTTCAAGCTATTCAATTATCTCACTTATCCAGAGGGACTAATCCAGCTGGGGGCTCCACAGCCTTTGGTTCATAATTCATGTATTTCCATTCATTTGGCTATTAGTCCCTGTGCTATTTCCAATCTTGGGCTCAACAATTCACACTCTTACAGTCCCTCCTTTTTCTCAACAATTGGACTCCTGGATGTCCACCTGGGGCCTGGCTGAGGATTTCTAGAAAACGGGACCCTAGGAAAGACACAGCGATCACCCAATGACAGAGAAATAGATGAGATCTACATGAACAACCTGGATGACAGTGGGAGTAATGAAGGGCAAGGTTTGAGGGAAAGTAAGCTTAGGGGAGCAGGAGATCCCAGCTGGATCAAGAACAGAAAGGGAGAACAAGGAATAACAAACCATGATAAATGAAGACCACATGAGAACAGGAATAGGCAGAGCGCTAGAGAGGTCCCTAGAAATCCACAATGATATATCCTCTGTAGACTACTGGCAATGGTCGAGAGAAAGCCTGATCTGACCTAGTCTGGTGGTCACATGACCAAACACCCTACCAGTTGAGCTGGAACTCTCATCCCAAACTGATGGAAGTGGATGCAGAGATCCTCTTCTTAATTCTAACTGATCTAATAAACCCATGTGTTGCTTTTGATTATTATGAATGTCTTCGGTTGTACTGTGAAGGAAGTGTGGTGAACATGATCAAAGTGAAATTAGAATTCTCAAAGAACTTGATAATTGTGATAATCATCATGGTCAGACTAAGAACTACTAAGAAGACAATGGTCTGGTGTGTCTGTAAGAGTGTTTCAAAAAAGCATGTGGAAGGTAGAAAGTTCCATCATAAATGTGCTGGGGTCCCAAGCAGAACAGAAAGCTAAAGCAAGCTGAGCACCAGTGTAGCTAAAGTTTTTTTCCAGTCCTGCTCAGCCAGACAGACCCACAACCACTTATAAAATAATCACTCCAAAGTTTATATTATTTAAACTGCTTGACCATTAACTTAGGCCTACAACTGATGAGCTCTTACATTTAAATTCAGCCCATTTCTGTTAATCTACATGTCGCCGCATGTTCTGTGGCTTTACCTGTTGCCTTTACATGCTTCTCCCTGGAAGGCAGGCTGGTGTCTCCCAACTCAGCCTTCCTGTTCCCAGAATTCTCTTCTCTGCTTTTCCCATGTATACTTCCTGCCTGGCTACTGGCCAATCAGCATTTTATTTAGACAGAGTGATATCCACAGTGCACCAGTATTCATCTCTCATCTTTCTGATGACAGACAAGTGACAACCTGCCTCCAGCTCAGACTCTGTGCCTTCTCTACAGTGGCAAAGTGGCCCCTGTGAATCAAAATGAATCCTTTTCTTCCTGGACTATTTTCTTGATGTTTTGTCACTATATAGAAAAGTAACCAATCCAATATTATTTTTATTTTCCAAGCTATGGTGTGAAATTTCATGATACTTACTTGAGTTATTTTAGATAACAGTGTATTTGTTAAACATCCTTATCCAAGACTTATTATGCAAATTTCATATTTTATATATTGGAGTTTAGAAGATTTGCTTTTACATGGTGAGTTATCTTGAGACTGTAACTCAGGTTTAAATGAAATTTATTTAGGCTTCATAAACTCCTTAATTTTATATCCTGAAGGCAATTTTACACAATAATTTAAATTATTTTGTTCATGTAACAAAGTTTCACAGTCTTCTGAGAAAATTACCTGCATCATATATTTGCCATGTTTTTTATAATTTAATTTCTTAGTTAGGGTGGCTCTTAAGCACCAATTATTTAACTATTTTCTTGGAATTAAAGCATTTCCTCCAGGAGTGAGGTAGAATGCTGTGATAAGCATGAAAAAATGCCTTCCCAACGTATAGAAATATCTTAATCAGTAACCCAAATATACCCAAGGCTGCACCTGATGACAAGAACCCAGTGACATCATTCATTCAAGACAACCAGATGTGTGACTGCTTAAGCAGAAAACTACAAGCGACCCACTTGACAGTGTATAATCAGAGACCAAGAGAAATACACTGTTCTTTGCTTCTTCAGGACTACTGGAGACATCTGAGAGACAACACCTACATCTTCTCTGCAGCTAGAAATTCTCTCCTGGGATCCTGACCCTCAAACCCCAAACTGTCTTCAGAAACTGGACCCAACCTCCCGCTAAGATACATAGCGCGTGATAGATTTAGGACATACTTAGGAACTCAGACTGTGAACCTTTTATGATGACCCTCAGCAGAATAAAATATAACTTCTGTTATATCACCTAGCTAACTTATCTCAATGCACACCACAGATACCATGAAAACTAAGGAAGCTACAGAAATCTTCAAGGCTGAAGAAGGCCTAGCTACATATTGGACTTTTAAGATTGTATACAGTTGTTTCTTTTATGTATTTTCTATCTTAAGCATCTGTTGATTGTCAGAGGTTTAAGATAGAGAAAACATAAAGGAAAAAACTCTATACAAAGAAAAATGAGCCATCTAATTAAAAGAGGGTAAAAGTTTGTAATAGAAATTGCCAAGAAAGAGATACAAAATTGGCAAAAAAAGTATTTGAAAAAATACTCAGCATGACTCAACACTAATATGTGTTAATTAAAAACACCAGTCAGGCAGTACTTCACACTTTCTAGAACATCTATTGTGAGTAAGATGAAATGAAAGGTTGGTAGGATAGTGATGAAGGAACTCTCCTGCGTGATTAATGGTTTCTACACTACTATAACCATTATTAAATATTGGATCGAAGTCCTCAGAAAAGTAAAAATGCTATCAATATATAGTGCAGACATGACACTTATGGATACCTATGACAAAGGCATGAAACCAATGTGTCAAAGAGATATCTATACTTCTGTGCTCCCTGAAACACTATTTATAGTAGCCAAGTTATTATCAAAAGAGGAATAAATAAAAAAAAATGTGGACATTTTACATTGGTAAATTATTCAGTTTTAAAAATGAAAAAAATCATTTCTAAGAACATGGTTTGGAGACTTTTATACTAAATAAAATAAGCCAGCAAAAGCAAGACCCAATCTCCTTAATATATGGAACATTATGCTATCCACATACAGAGTAGATGGAAGGCACCCAAAGCCAAGGCCTCCAAAAGAGCAAACTCAACTTTCATTATAGAGCAAATATCAAGAATGCAGTAAATTCAAAAGCCTTCAGTGGATGATTCTGAAGTTCTACAATAAATATGGAAAAACTTAAGCAGTTTTAAAGCTAGTTGAAAACTAATTACACAACTTAAATACAACATAAAATTGCTTTACATAGGTAAAAATGGATTAACATTGGGCCCATGAAATATATTAAGTATAGATTAGATAGGGCAATTTAATAATGTTTCAAGTAAAGGCTGAGTTGAAGGACGGCTACAATTTTTAAATGTAGAAAGTGAGTAAGTTAAGTATAACATATGACAGGATCCACATAGAAAAAAAAATGGGGATGTATTAATGAAATGTAACCAGCTCCACATAGCTAAAATACTAGCTTTAAGTTGGCCCATGGGGAGTAAAGAAAAGAGAAAGTTGCCACCTCACTATGGTCACAAAGTTTTATAACAACTTCCTCTGAAATTAAATCTTCCATCTTAGAAGGAGGATTGGCCAGCCTTAGGAAGATGATATAACCTACAAGTCATAGGAATTAAACAACTCAACTTGCACACACTTCATAAAATAAGATTCAGAAGACTATTTCTCTAGTTTATAAAGGAGTAAGCACTATAGAAGAGACAAGGCATTCCAACTGGCCCAAACTGCCTGAATGTCATGCAGTGACATCAGCAATGCAGCTTTCATAAGTTGTTATGTAAGGTTGGATGAATTTCCTAGTAATGGTGCTGCCTTGGAGCCATGCATACTCCTTAGGAAGCACATCACAATTGTACTGTAAATAAGCCTGGCAAGATCCTCTTTGCCCGCTAGGGCTTTGGTAGAGTAACTGCTTTTGTAGCTGTTTACTTAGTTGTTATAAATAGACATTTCTTCATATCCCCCCCAAAACCACTCAGCACAGACGTTAGAAAAATACCTTTGATTTTCTGTTGAGTTAAACTGAAAACTATAATTTTATTCTGAGGATATATCCAGATTGACATGTGGGAAAAAATTCTTTGCTTTGTTATGGTAGCAACAATGTATAAACTTGAGGCAAAATGAAGATTACAAAATATACTAAATAGTAACCTGCTTCAGTAACTTAAAGATGGGGGAGATTTGCCTGGGGCATTCATGGAATGATATCCAATTTTCATCAAAACTGTGAAAATCACTTATCGTTTTAACCCTAAAATTTGTATTAGGATCTAGAAATGACTCAAAAATACAAAAGTAACACCATATATTACCTTCTTCTTCAGACTATTTACCAGAAAATTACCAAATAACAGCTTGCAATTGTTTTTTAAATCTATTCATGTGTTTCTAGTACACATACATTTGACATCAGCATTATGGAAGCTGATGTCCAATAAGTTTTTATTTTAGATTATGGAGATAACACATGACAGCACCACACCCGAAATTGAAAAGGAGACAAACCAGTTCTGTGCATTTCACAGAAATACAAATTTTCTTGTAGTAAAATAATGGTAGAGAGATTTAGCTTCGAAGTGTTGATGCCCTAAAATAAGTTGAGAACAACTCAGGCTATATTTGCACGAGTGCCAAACACGCTATAAACAATGATATCACAACCTGTTTCCAGGTACACTCTGATTTGGAGTGCTACTTCAGAGTTGACCTAGATTTCTTAGTTGAAGTCTCTATATTCTGGATTACCTATTTGTTCCCTCTTGAGAGACAGAGACGCCTGCTCCTTGCAGTTGCCTGGCTTTTAACAGGAAATGTCTCTATCCTTAATTCAGTACTTTTCAGAAGAGTGGACTGGTAGTATGCACATTATCACCACTCTATGCAGAGAGCTACAGGAAATACTCCTTTCATACTGGTAGAATCTGCTTGCCATTTAATTTTAAAACTACCTTCTGGCCTTTAGGGCCTGTCCAAATCTGTCTGTCGCAAAGAACAAGGTACAATATCACCTTTTCCCAGCCACCATCACAGTTCAGTTAAGAGCTGGAGGCTATGTTTTGTGTTCACTCAGCCTGTCTCCTCAAAACCTCCTCTGCCTTTCCTGTTTCCATTTTTCTACTTAGTTATCTAGCAAAGCAGTGATGTGCTAGGTGTATGTGTGAGGGGTTCTGGCCTGGGGACCCGATTAGAAATGGCTGAATGGAACTAGACATTCTAGTAGCTGCAGTCAGTGTGCCATTACCATCTTACACTCCGCGAGTACTCTGTTCTAAACAGGCGAAGGAACTCAAGGAAAATACAGAAAGAATCTTTTTTAATGATCTTTGTTCCATTTAGGTAAATTCCATAGTCCTTCTCATTTCACAGAATAATTGGGCAAAGATCCTCATCCATGATCATATCATAAATACAATTTTATTATAAGGCATTCCTCTCACTGGTAGTTTTACTGCTTTTGTCTCTAAAAGTTAAAATCACATCCAATAGATATTACAGTAACATCAAAACAACAAGGGACATCTCTGATGAATAAGAATTGAAGTTCTGCCTGCTGCCATGATTTTCAGTTTTAATCCTGAAACTACAGAAAGAAATATGGATCAGGTTTTTACTTTTTATTTATTCACCCTTTGTCACTACCCTATACATATGTGAACTTCATTTCATGTTTAGATAATGCTTTGATATAGTTACTGTTGTTCCATTTATTATTTCCAGTCTGTGAAGTAAAGAGAAAAAAATTAATGAAAACTTATAATCAATAAGCATTATATTAGTCAAGATTTCCTCAGAGGGTGAAGGATTTATCTTAATGATAGAATCCATGGCTAGTAAAAAGGAGGCCTCTGGGCTCACTCAGCTCACATCACACATCTTGAGAGGAAACAAACTTTATTTCAAGTCATGGAAATTCAAGATGGTAGAGATTATAAATAAATAAATAAATAAATAAATAAATAAATAAACAAACAAAAAATTTTGAGAGAGACCAAGATCTGCATCTGCAGTTTCCTACAGGAAGCACTTGTCTCTGTTCTGAGTAAGCTTTCAGCTAATTGGGCCATGGCCACCCACATTATGAATAGTAATTTGTTAGACTAAACGACTTTGAATTAATTTTCCATCTCCTTTTCAGGCACCTTCAAAGAAATATCTAGAATGAGATCTGACAACTTACCTACTCACCACTACCAAGCCTATTTGGCAGCAAGTAAAGCATTAAAGTGACTATGTACATCACAAAAATAAAATTAACAAACTTATTCATCAGGATCCTAATTACCCTATTTAATAACTATAACACAGTTTATCCTTAAATTTAGCATTTCTTTCATAGAAATGTGTTTAGTTCCTTTATATTCAGTGGCTGTTTCAGTTCAGTTCCTCTAGTTTAAACACATGCCCACTAGCACTGTGGGGGAAAGTAGTAAGTAATATTTTTTTCACTATTAGGAAGAAAGAATGTGTCTTTCTCTCTCTTTCCTCATAATGTTACACAATATGACAAAAACAAAACTGCACTGAAATAGACTTCAGCATTGTTCTAAACCTTAAATTACTTCGACCAACAAAGTAGTCCTCCATCTTCATAAATGAAACCAGATAGGGAACACATAAATTTTCCTTGTGCTAAATATTAGTTATTGTTGTGGAATGTTTTGACTTATTTTATCCTTTCCTTATTTCTTTTCAATACTTTGTACAATATATTTTTGATCTGGTTGTTTCCCCTCCCTAGCCATTCCCAGATTCCCTCATCCCTCCATTCAACTTCATGTTCTTTATTTTCTTTTCTATTACAAACAAAACCAAACTAAATTAACAACAATTAAAAACACATATACACAGCAAGAAACATTGAGTTCACTTTGTCTTGACCAACTCATCCTGAGCATGTAGTCTGCACTTGGCTGTGGATGGTAAAGTAACACTCCAATGAAGCAAACTGAATTTCCCTATTCCAGCATCTATCAATTGCAAATAGATTTTTGAAAGGAGGTAGAATTTTGGATCTACTTCACTTTCTAATACTAAGATTTTGTCTTTCTTGGACTTTTGTAGTTTTGGGCATGCTGCCCTGGTCTCTGTACATTTTGTGTGCATCACCCTGTTCAGTCTGGAAATGTTTTCTTTACGTTGTCACTTCCTCAGTGTCCTTTAATCTTTCCATGTTATTCCCACAGATATCATTGAGCCTCAAGGGTGGATTGTGATTAAAATAAAATCTGAAGTGATGAGTGATCAAAACAGTCCACATATGAGGCTGTGTGAAGAGATTTCTTTGAGACTGTGAGAAAATTCCAAGTAAACAAGACAACTATCTTGTAGCCACTGTTCTTCCATAACATGAATATGTTCCTGAAATGTGCTTTTGTGCTTCTTCCAGGTGAAAATAGAGTAGATTTAGAACAGATTACCCATCATTTTGCTATTGTTATTTACGTGATATTCCAAACATGAGTTACCCTCCTGACTGTATACAGCCTAAACTTATGTGATCTTGTCCTTGTTTCTATATACAGCTTGAATTCAAGTGGACTTTGCTCACATGACCATGCTTAACCCTCCAAATGTCCTCAGAATATAAATGGTCTGATTTTTAACATTAATTGCTAAATGATATTATTAATTGAAAACCCAGAGCCAGATATTGGGGTGAAAGCTGAAATATCAGAGAAACATAATAAGACACAGCCAACCTCAACTTAACCAATTCCTCAGCCTCCAGAGTGAGAATTACTGTTTACTCACCCCCTTATATACCTTTCTGTGCCCTGTCATCTTACTTACTTCCTAGTGCTAGGCATGTGTGCTTCCAAAATACTTGGTAGCAAGGGCATGAGATCTCAAGTGCTAGGATTAAAGGTGTGTGTCACCATGCTTGTCTGTTTCCAGTGTGGACTTGAACTCACAGAGATCCAGACAAATCTTTGCCTCCTGAGCGATAGGATTAAGGGTGTGTGCCACCACTCTCTTGCTTCTATGTCTAATTTAGTCGCTGGCTCTGTCCTTTGATCCCTAGATAAATTTATTAGAGTACACAATATATTGGGGTACATTATACTGCATGAGACTTTATTCCACCTCATTTATAGGTCCCTACTCTCCCAGGTTCACACTGCCAAATAGAACTATAGCAATGAATTTATAATAACAAATTTGGTGCATTTTATAATAGCATATTACTCAGCTGTCAAGAAAAAATGAAATTCTGAGACTTGAGGATAAATGGGTCAAGCTAGAAACAATAATCCTAAATGAGGTAACCCAGATACAGAATAACAAATATTGAACATTTTATCTTATATGTGGGTATTAGCATTTGTGCTTTAGATATTTGTGGTCTATTTAGAATACCCACAATTCAGATTACTAGAGTGAGGAGGGGAACTTCCAAAGGAGCAGAAATAGAACATAGTGTTATAAATGGATAAAAAGGGAAATAAATAAAGGAGAATTAAATAGTGATGGTCTGGGGGCAAGGTAGATGTGGAAATATGGATGGGCATAACAACCCCTAAATACCTTTTTAAGATAAATACTTTTATTAATTTTAAATAAATAATTTTATAATTTTTTGAGAATATATCATGTCTTCTGTATCTTTCCACCCTCCAAACCTTCCCATCCATTCAACTCTTATTCAATTTCACGGCTCTTTTCTCTTTAACTTCTTTTCTTATTCTTTCATTGTTGTTGTTGTTTGTTCATTTTGTTTGTTTTTTGAGACAGTGTTTCTCTGTGTAGCTTTGTACCTTTCCTGGATCTCGCTTTGTAGACCAGTTTGGCCTCAAACTCACAAAGATCTGCCTGCCTCTGCCACCTCTCTTTAATTTCTTAATTACTGATTCATTTATATCTATCTGTCTATCTATCTATCTATCTATCTATCTCCTATCATATATGTACATACATACACAAATATTGTTACTTGTATATAAGTGGTTTTAAGGCTGACCATTTGTATTGGAGAACCAGCTGAGGCTCATTTTCCTGGAGGAGACATTGTCAGCATTCTTTAGTTACCATAGGTTTTTATTAATGTTGAGGCTTCATGAGAAAATTCAGAAGCTACCCAAAAGGACTTCTTAAAAGCAATATTGAAATCCGTTTTAGAGGCTTTCTAAAATATATACGAGACACGTTAAAATGCCAGCTTATAATATATTGTGTTTATTTTAATATCATACTCTGATAAAAATTAATGATTTTACTGAAAAACATTATGATTTGTCAGAAAAAGGTGTGGGAATCAATTAGACATATTTTGTTTCTCAATGCCAGAAGGATTTTATATTGCAGAGAAAATAGGAATGAAAAATATTTTTAAATTATTTTAAATGTGTAGGTTTTCAAAGTAGAACTAGAAGTCAATTATGATATCTACTTTTGTATAGGCAGATAATCTCATTCAGATTTCTTTTACTTGAGTATAAAGTGACTGGTTGGAGAAAAAAATGCAAGCTAGTTATGAGAAGGCACACAGCCCATTGCTGAAATTCAATTCTCAAAGGATGTCTAATTTCACGTTATCAAGATTTGTTCAGTAAGCAGTTTCATAATAATAATTACTTTTACTAATCAGGCTAAATCAAGAATCATGAAATTACTTTCAAAAATAAATAATATTAATATACTTTTACTATTATAATTCCAATGGTTCTATGAGAATCTTATTTCTTACAATTTATATAAAAACCTAAATATAACATTCATACCAGTCATTCTGATGAGACTAATTAAGCTTTCCTTTTCTATAATTAACAATGCATAACATTCTTTGGAATGTGCTTTCATGATAATAGGTAATTGTGTCCATCTGCTAATTTTAATGAATATGACAATATGTATGCGGAAATTAATTGGCAATAAAAGATATAAATTTATTATCAGAATTCTGTTCAAATACATGAACTAAATGAGTTTACTGTGCAAAAATATTTAAAACACATTAATGATTACTATTTTACCTACAGGTAGGCTCATTCACCTAAATATTCTAAAGTAATATTGCTATGGAAATAATTATTAGTAATGATAAAAAATATATGAAGTTATTAAAGGAAATAAACTTATTACTAATGATTAATATTACTAGAGATAAGGACATATAAATTAAAATAATAATATGATATAGTCATGTTTATCTAGTGGAGAATTTTGCCCAGTAGAGTAAGGCAACATATAGGACCACTGTACACAAATATTATATATGTTTACTTGACAAAACTTCTATATAAAAGGGGAGAGTCAATATAGTTTTAATTAAGCTGAGCAGCCAGTGTCTTGGGACATAGTTGCTTCAACCTGGAGAAATAAGCATGCTTTACATGTTCACATAATATGGCTACAGGATATTGTGGAAGTTCTCATAATTTGAAAGAACCTACTAAGATTTTATTCTTTGAATCTGACTTTAGAGCACCAAAATCTAGGTAATAAGTTGCTTATCAAAGGTTGTTTGTTAAGGGAGTAGTTTAAATTGAAAATATATGGGACAACAGAGTTCTTATTATGGCAATAATAATTTGGATCTATGGTATTCATCTGAAGTACTGAATGTTATATGCTTTTATGCATAATAAAATAAACCTAAAATTATTACTACATACATTAATTATATTACTGTTAAAAGGTACCATTACTCTAAATATTAGAAAAAAATACATACTGACAAAGAAAAATAAGTGTGTTCATCTACTTTTAATGAAATATGAATTATGACATGAGAAGGTACTCTGAAGGTTATAGAAGGATACCAATCCAACCACAAAACTACCTATAAACTGTCCTACCTGCAAGGTATGCTAGGATATGCAGATATAGCACATATAGTAGTAACCATTCAAAGTTCTATTAATTTGGGGTCCACCCAACAAAAGGGAGCCCATGTCCTACACTGTCTGGATGTCCAAAAACTAGATAATGGATAGAGACCTGACTGGGACCAAAATGAAATCAATGAAAAACTCCTAGTGGTATTGTCCTACAGTCATAGTTATGTGTGCCTTTTCTTATCAGAGAGGCTTCCTCCTGCAGCAAATTTGGAACAAGGCAGAGACCCGTAACTAGACATTTTGAAAAGAGGGGCTTTAAGTTATAGGCCTTCACTAAGTCTCTCCACTCAGAGATTGGAGGACCCCAGGGAAGAGGGAGAGGAGAGACTGTAGGAATAGGAAGGGGTGGAAGACCCCAGGCAAGTATGGCTCAGCAAATTGACTAAACAAAGTCTAGATGGGCTCAGAAAGACGAAGGAGGCAAGCATGGAGTCTGCATGGGTTTGCACTGTGTCCTCTGTGTTTGTCTTATGGCTGTTCGCCTGGTGTTTTCATGGGACTCCTAAAAGTTAGAGTGGGTTAGCCTACTCTTGATACTATTTCCTCCTACTGAATTGCTTTGTCCAGACACCATTGTGGGGGCTTCTGTCCTGTCTTACTGTATCTTATTTTGTCTTGTCTGGCTTTTGTCTCTTAGAGAACTATACTTTTCTAAAAATAAACCCCCAAGGGAGTGTTGGTGATCTGGAAGAGAGGGGATCTGGGGTGTAGGTAGGAGGATTTCAGAGAGGGGAAACTATGGTTGGTATGTATTGGATGACAGAAGGCTCTATTTTCAATAAACAAGTTCATAAAAAATAAAATAAGTAAAATATAATGAACAATATATAAAAATAAACAGAAATTTGACTTATGCATTTTGAAATAAATTAGAAATAATGAAATATAGAATATTATAATAAGCTTTTTAAAATAAAAGTTGAATTAAATTAAATAGTGAATTTCAGGATAATGGCATGTTAGAAAACTTAAATATGATCCTACACAAGAATCATACAAATTGTACATTTTGAAGGACTATCAGGACACATAAATATGAGCACTGGATGATACAGGTTAAGAATTAAATATTTGTTTTGCTTCTACTCTGGCTATTATATATCAGTCAGTCTATTAATCACATATAAATTTAATAATTGTATTTTTATAAAATATTGCAGATTTCATAATTTCTTATAGTTGTTAAAATGCTTATCTGAGCTCAAAGCAGATAATTGAAATAAAAATCTAAAGCATTTATTCCATAATATACATTTGTTTCTATATTAATATATATTTGTTTCTATATTGTTATTTATTTGTGGTGCTATTTATCAGGCAAGAGAAAACATGAGATACAGCAGGACCCACTATAAGAGTTTTATTAGGGGAGGGAAATGGGGGACATGCAAATAGGTCTACTGGAAATGAAAGTGTGAGAGGGTTGGGGAGCTGGCAGAGCCTATTTTGTAGGTTACCTTGCATATGAGCATATAGGATTACATTGCTATGCCATGCATGCACATGGATTACAAGATCACACTGTGCACTGATTACATAGGACATAAAGGCCAGGAGTGACTAAGCATTTTGCCTGACTGCTGGACAGCAAATATGAGGTCATGTAGCAGGAAAGTGGCTAGGAATGATAGCAATGTTGATGAATTAAGATCAGACTTCTATTATTTACTTATAGTTCTGTAAAAAATGTACTTATTTTCTACATACACTATGCTATTTTATTTTAAGCAAAGTGAATCAGAGTGGACAAGATTTATACTTCACTGATGAAAGTAATTTTTTTCACACATTATAGTTTTAGTGAAACTTCATTTCTAGACTTTGTGATTTATTACCAAAATAAATGTTGCACTCTGCTGACATGAAAGCTTTAATGGATTCCGCAAGAATATGTCAAAAGGACATGAATATATTTAAAATAATTACTTTAGAAAATTATGTAAGATTAATTGCTAAATGGTCTTATCAATAAAAAACCCAGAGCCAGATACTGGGGTGAAAACTGACAGATCAGAGAAGCAGAAAGAAACCAGCCATGTTCTTACTGATAGGAAATCCTCAGGGACACAGAGAGCTACTTCCTGTATACTCACCTATATCCTTTCTGTGCCCTGCCATCTCACTTTCTCCACCCAGCTACATCACTTCCTTTTTCTGCCCAGCTCTATTACTTCCTGTTTGTCTGTACTGACCTCCAGACCTCTATGGTTAACTAGTGATGGGAATTAAAGGTGTGTGCTACCATGCCTGTCTCTGTTCCCAGTGTGACCTTGAACTCACAGAGATCTGGATGAATCTCTGCCTCCGGAATGCTAGGATTAAAGGTGTGTGCTACCTTTGCCTGACTTCTATGTTTAGTATGGTAGCTGGCTTTGTCCTCTGATCTCCATGTAAGCTTTATTTATTAGAGCACAAATAAAATATCACATTAAAATTATGACTGTGTGTAGCTGAAAATATTCTATACTATGTCATGAAGTAGGTTACTTCTGAAAATAAATCAATAATGTATTTATACTAAAGTTTACATAGATACTCATCAATATGAATCAATACTTGAAACAAACCTATGATAATAATTAATTTATCCTTAAATGATTCAATAATTAAAACAGAATACAGGCAAGTATAAAAGATTAGAAGATACTATATGTAGAAAAATACAGCAGATTGTCCCCCCTCATGGAATTAGACTAAAAGCTATTGAAGAGATAATGGAAAGTGGGATATAATAAATGAGGAAAAGAAGGAAACATTGAAGGTAAGAAGAAAATGGAGGACAAATCAAAACTTTTGCATGAAAACATCATAATATTTTAAAATAAATTTAAGAATAATTAAAATAACAAGTTTAAAACATCATGAGCATCACATAGCTGTTCAGCAGTAGAAATTATAAACTGAACAAGGAAAGGTTTGGCATGTTGGCATAAGATGTGACACAGACCTGGAGTTCAATGTAATCCTAGGTGTTATCACTCACTCCTGACTAGCCTTGGTTACATAAAATCCTATCTCATGAATACAATCAGAAAAACCAAGTAACAAAAAAAAAGATGTGTATATCAGAAATTTTAGAAACAAACATGTAAGGAAAACAGGTATAAAATGTTATCATAAATATAAGTACCATAAATAAATTCATTAGAAAAAGTTGATAGCCTTATTAAAATAGATATAGCCATTAAATATAAGTATGTAAATACATACATTAACTGTAGGGCTTAAGTGAAAAAGGATTCAAAACAAAAATAATGCTAATTATATTTATCAATAGACCAAGGTAAATATTGTATTAATAGCTTTATAAATCTTAATAAATCATTTTAAATTATGTAGTCATCTGTTATTAAAAATAAGATGCTTATTGATTGGAAAGGAAACCATAGATAATTTAACATTGTATTTGTTGTTTGTTTGTTTTTGAATCAGAGTCATAGTCTTTTGCTTAGGCTTTCCTCAGTTGCTCTGTATTCCTTCCTCAGTTTCCCCTGTGGGGATTAGGAGCATGAGGACAAGGTCTGTCTGCACATTGCTTTTAAAACTAGAGAAAAAAAAAGGTCTTAATGTGATAATATTAAAGAACAAAATTATATGGTGATTTTGTTTGTATGTTAATAAATAAAGTTGCCTGGGGATCAGAGCTAAGAGCAAGCCATTTAGCAGAAGTCTGGCAGTGGTGGCACATGCCCTTAGTCTGATCACATGGCAGACAGAATCCCTGTGTGTTAAAGGACACAGCCAGCATGGTCACACACACCTTTAATCCCAATACCAACCATAGAGATCAGGAGGTCTGTATAGACAGGTAGTAACAAGGAGGTCATGTGGTTGGGTTTAGAACCAATGAGAAGTCAGAACAGAAAGGTAATAAAAAGACAGGACAAGGAAGAAGGTCTCTCTCTCAGGGGAAGGATGACAGTGAGTGGTAAGATAAAGTGGTCTTAGCTCTTGGCTACTGCTCTTATCTCTGGGCTTTTAACTCTTATTTTGGCTCTTTTTCTTATTTAATAAGACCATTTAGAATTTCATCTACAAAATTATAATTTAAGGAAAATTAAAAACTTAACTCTTTGAAACATGACTTTTATGAAGCTAAATAGCTAAATGTAACATGTGAAAAATAAAATATATTTATTATATATAGATATTTTGATATATTTATATTCATATTAAGGATGTGACTACAAACAAAAGTCTCATGATTACTACAGATAATTTCACAGCTACCCCTGTAATATTATATATTAGAAAGAAAAGTTAAAGTGTTGAATGAGGTTTAAGGAGAAATTGTCTACCAGAAATTCAGGGAATAAGGAAGGGCATAAAAGAGGAAAAAAGACACTTCAGGACAGTCTTTAGAATGAAAGAGGCAAAGAACTGGATAAGATGAATGCTGGGCTATATAATGCATGTCTAAGAAAGTTTCAAGAATTCACCTGTGGAATCTGTGAATCATCATTTCAGGTTCAGATTCTCATGGCAATGGACTGGCAAAGGCATCCCTCCTGGGGTTAGTCACAGACTAACAGTAAGCCATTTATGTCTGGCTCTAAAACACTGCTAGTGGAGTCTCCTGAGGAGAAACAGCTGGACCTATCAATCACTTACACTGCCTGTAGCAGGTTCTTTTGAAGGAGACACAAGCACATGCATGCACTTTTATTTTCTTTTTGAATGGGAGGCTATCAGAAAATAGAAAATCAAATAAAAATATAAAATAGGAAATTTAGCATTCACCATTTGATCCAAAAAGAAGCAAGTCAATTTTCTCATGACATCAAACAAAACTTACCTTTAAATTTTCAATTTACATTGTCATTCTTATCTAAACATGTGTAAGTGTGTGTTCCCTTGTCTAATAGAAAAGAGCTCTTCAGAAGACTATAGTCTGTTTAAGAGAACACAGTAGACTTAAAAAGTTGCACATGAGCCCACGAGCTGGGTGGTGGTGGTGCACGCCTTTAATCCCAGCACTCGGGAGGCAGAGCCAGGTGGATCTCTGTGAGTTCAAGGCCAGCCTGGGCTAAAGAGTGAGTTCCAGGAAAGGCGCAAAGATACACAGAGAAACCCTGTCTCCAAAAACAAAAACAAGAGAGAGAGAGAGAGAGAACACAGTTGAGATTCTTGGGAAGCTTCAAGAAGGAATTGGAAGTAGCAGGCAGATTTTCTCCATCCCCATTCATCTTCCTCCTCCTTTTTCCTCCTGCTGCTAATCTTGTACCTGCTCTTGCTCTTATGTGATCTCTCTCTTCTCTCTCTCTCTCTCTCTCTCTTTCTCTGTGTGTGTGTGTATGTATGTGTGTGTGTGTGTGTGTGTGTGTGTGTATGTGTGTGTGTGTGTGTGTGTGTGTGTGTGTGTGTGTGTGTCCCTTGCCTGCCCCAGGGACTGAAATCAGGGTAACACACATCTAATCCTAGGGAAGCGTTTCTCAGATTGTCGACTCTCTAGTCTGAATTTTCTACATATGGCTTCTCCACAGTTGGTAGAGTTAGCAAGTACAGCCTGCTTTCTCATTTTCTTTCAGACTTGGAAACCATCCTATGGATTGATAATGTTCATATGCAGGATAGATCACCATGCCTAGGTGCAACTTTCTGGAAACAGATGCAAAAACACTGTTAATATGATTCCTTTTCAACTCCCTGCTCTATCAGAGGCTACCCATGCTGGTACCCATAACACCAGGTAAGCCCATGCCCACACCCCCACCATTAATCCTTAAAGAAACCCAAATTTCCCTAAAGGCACTTTCTCCCCTAGTCTCTATATCCCAGACCACAATTCCAGCAGATGCCTCTGCTCTAACAAAGGCTGTGCAGTTACCCAGAACCCTAGAAGATGCTGTTCTACCAGAGGCCAAACTGGTACCTGGAACCCAAGAAACCTTGTCACTTTACGAACTCCAGCACACCAAAAGCAAGGCTTGTACCCTAAACCCCAGTGGATATACATCCTGCAAAAACCCCAGCAGAGCCACCTTCATGAGACAAAGGCCAAATTACATACAAAGGCAGAAATATTAGAATTGCACCTGACTTCTCAACAGAGATTCTAAAAGCCCGAAGGACCTGGACAGATGGCCTGCAGAATATAAGACACCAGAGACTTCGTCCCAGGCTATTATACCCAACAAAGCTTTCAGTGATCATAAATGGAGAAAACAAAATAGTCCATGCAAAGGACAAATTTAAACAATATCTATGCACAAATTCAGCCCTATAGAAGGAAGTAAAGGAAATCTCCAGCCCAAGGTGGCTAAATACACCCATAAAAAACATGTAAGAAATGACCTTACATCACCAAAACCAAAAAGGGGAAGCACACACACACACACACACACACACACACACACACACACACACACATACAAATTGCCACCACCACCAATAATAACAACAAAATAACATGACTTTAAACTAATTGGACATTGTTACCTCTCAGTATCAAAGACTAACAGAATGAAAGAGAACAAAGATCTATCCTATTGCTGTGTACAAGAAACACACTTTAACATCAAAGATAGACATTGCCTCACAATAAGTGTTGGGAAAAGTTATCCCAAGCAAATGGACCCAAGAAGCAAGGTGATGTAGTTATTCTAACACCTAACAAAATAGATTTTCAAACAAAATTTTAAAAAATGGAGAAGGATGTTTCACATTCATCAAAGGAAAAAAAATCTACCAAGATGACCTCTTCTGAACAACTATGCCCCAGATGCAAGGACAGATATATTTGTTTAAAAAATACCAAAGCTTAAATCACACATAAAACTCTGCACATTAATAATGGTAGGCTTCAATACCTCACTCTCACCAATGAAAAGGACATCCTGTTAAAAGCTAAATGGAGAAATAATGGAGCTAATAAATATTCTGACTCAAATGGAGATAAATGATATCTAAACAATATTTCACCCAAAAGAAAAAGAAAATACCTTCTGCTCAGCCCCTCACAGAACTTCCTCCAAAAAAATGAATACACACTAGGTTACAAAGAAGTTCTCAACAGATACAAAAAAATTAAAATTACCCCCTATATCTAATCAGACCACCATGGATTAAAACTGAATTTCAACATCAGAATCAATAGGAAGTATTCAGACTCATGGGAAATTAACAACTCTCGAATGAATAACTACTGGGATAAGGCAGAAACAGAAAGAAGCTGAAGATTTTTCTAGAAGACAATGGAAATTAAAGGACAGCATGCACAAACTTATGTGACACAGTGGAAGTAGTCCTGAGAGGAACATTCCTAGCATTAAGTGTGTTCATAAAGAAATTACAGAACCCTCATACTAGCAACTTGACTGTACACCTGATAGCCCTAGAATAAAAAGAAGTAAACACACACTCAGAGGATTAGATAACAGATAATAAGACTGGGAGGCCAAAATCAATAAAATAGAAATAAAAAAATACAAAATTTAAAAAAAACCAAAGAATTGATTTTGAAATTAAAACAGAAAATAGAAAAACCCCTATGCAAACTAACTAAAAGAGAGAGAGAGAATATACAAATCAAAAAATCAGAAATGAAAAGGGGGACATACCAATAGATATCTAGGAAAACCAAATAATCATAAGGTCATACTTCAAAAATCTATACTCCACAAAATTGAAAAAGCTAAAGAAATAGACAATTATCTTGATATATACCACTTTCCAAAGCTGAATCAAGACAAGATTAAACAATTTAAATAGACCTGTACAACCTGAGGAAATAGAAGCTGTCATTAAAAGTCTCCCATCCAAAATAAGTCCAGGACCAGATGGTTTTAGCACATAATTCTACCAGACTTTCAAAGAAAAGCCAATACTCCACAAATTAATCCACAAAATGTAGAGAAGTGACATGGCCAAATTTATTTTATGAACCCACAGTCACTCTGATACCCATACCATACAAAGACTCAACAAAGAAAGAGAACTACAGACAAATTTCCCTCATGAACATTGATTCAAAAACACTCTTTAACATACTCAAAAACTGAATCCTAAAACATGTCAAAAAGACCATTTACCATTATCAAGTAGACTTCATCCAAGAGATACAGGGATGGTTCAACACATGAAATATGTCAGTGTACTCAACCATATAAATAAAGTGAAAGAAAATAAAATAAACATGTTGTCATCCTAGATGATGAAAAATCCTTTGACAAAATCCAATGCCCCTTCACGATAAAAGTCTTTGAGAGATCAGGAATAAAATACACATACATAAACATAATAAAAGCAATTTAGAGCAAGCCAACAGCCAATATCAAATTAAATAGAAACTCAAAGCAGTTCCACTATAATCAGGAACAAGACAAGGCTGTTCACTCTCTCCATATCTAATCAGTATAGTACTGGAATTTCTAGATAGATCATTAAGACAACTGAAGATCAAGGGAATACAAATTGGAAAATAAGTCCAAGTATCATTATTATTATTATGGTTTTTTGAGACAGGGTTTCTCTGTGTAGCTTTGTGCCTTTCCTGGAACTCACTCTGTGCCCCAGCCATTTAATGACAAAGGTGATGCCTGTACCTCTTCCTTCCTGATATAGACGTAGGCCCCAAGTGAGGCCCACTTCCCAGGCCAAATGAGCCTTCCCAGCCTTAGTGAAGGTAACTTTTAGTGGGTGGCACCAGAAGAAACAATCAGGGGTGCCATGATAAGTATTACTATGTTCAATGGAATAATTACTGGTAACAGTAATAAAATCCCAAGAAGAAGAGGGGTACCAATAGGTATTGCCCATAGTTTCACATCCCCAGGACTTGCAAAAAAGCTCTCCGGTTCCCCCACATTTGTGGAGAAACTTATGAGGCCAATGACAGACATAAAACAGAGGGTGGCAAGTTCAGCCCAGTCACTTCACCACCGACCAGACACCGCAGCCACAGCTGCTGCAGCCACCAAGACATTTTAATGGAGTGCTCGGGCTGGCTCTGCTCTTTCAGCCCATACAAAGGAGCCATGGGGAGGCACTGCACACTCTCATTCCTCTGCCCTCCCAGCTCTCTTCACCCTCCGCCTCTCACCTTGCAAGCACGCGTGTGTGTGTGTGTGTGTGTGCGCGCGCACACACACACACACACACACATGCCGCACAATTCACACCCTGCCAGAGCTGCTGGCTGCCCTCCCTTTTTTCAGCATTTTTCATTAAACATCCCTTCTTGGGGAAACCAGTTACAACTGTCCTCTAAGTGACTAAAGAATTTTATGAAGTCCTTTTTTTACGAACCTTTATCCCTCGTGTCTGGAGGGCATCATTAATGTCCTTTAGGAACAAGTCCTGAGAAGTTACGTGTCCCATGGTGAAGTCTATAGCTCAGACTCACCTTGTCCTTCCCGCTCCCCCCGCCACATTGCCAGGATGCGGAGTTGGGCAGTCTCGATGGGTGATTGCTTCAAATCTCCACCAGACGTCTGAACTTTCCTGGAGAAGGACGTTCAACTCCCAACTAGGCGAGGGTCGAGCCCCATGTTGGGCGCCAGATGCCCTGGCCAGCAGGGTTTCAAAAGGGGTGGCCCACCTGTGGGAGCAAATGAAAGAGACAGGGGACACAAGAGACAGACAGCAAGACAAGATTCTGATCAAGCTGCCAATCTTTATTTCTCTCTGCATGGCTTATATAGCATAGGAGGGGAAGGGGCAGGAAGGAGGGAAGGAGAAGGGACATGGAAGGGGTGCAGAATGTGGGAGATGTGCAGGTCCTGCAACTGCAAGATGTTTGCTAAGGTCACTGGTCAGGGGCCATTTGTTCTGTTGCTAGGCTACCTGACCATGGAATGCTCTTTACATTCGGTTGCCATGGCACCTGACTGTAGAATGTTCTTATCTTTGGGAGCCTCCGGTTAGCAAACAGGTGTTACTGCTCTGGGGAAGGGCAGTGGGCTTATGACTTGTTCTCTGGCTTAGCTAGTACTTTCCATGGTTCATGTTTGGTTCCTGAAATCTTGGTCCCTAACAACTCTGTAGCCCAGGTCTGCCTCGAACTCACAGAGTTCCACTTGGCTCTGCTGCCTGAGTGCTGGGATTAAAGGCATTCACCAGCCTCCACCGCCCCTTCAATGTATCATTATTTACAGATGGTATACAGTATTTATAAATGACCCCAAAAGTTCCACCAGGTAACTCCTAAAGCAGATAAACATAATCAACAAAGTGGTTGAATGCAAGATTGAGAAAGAAATCAGAGAAACAATACCATGCAGTATAGAGACCTATAATGTAAAATATTTTGGTATAACTAACCAAACAAGCGAAAAACCTGCATGACAAGAACACTAAGTCTTTGAAAAAATTGAAGAAGATATTAGAATATGGGAAGATCTCCCAGCCTCATGGATCTGTAGAACTAACAAAATAAAAATGGCTATCTTACCAAAAACAATCTATAGATTCAATGCAATTCCCATTAAATTCTAACACAATTCTTTACAGACCTTAAAAAACAATACTCAACTTTATCTGAAAAAATAAAAAGTCAAACTTGTATAATAAAATACCTACTCAAACCAATCCTGTATAATAAAATAACTACTATAAGTATTACCAAACCTGGTTTCAAGCCCTACTACACAGCTATAATAATAAAAATCACTTTGTATTGTCATAAAACAAATAGACAAGTTGATCAAAGAAATAAAAGGGATTTCCAGTAATAATTCCACAGACCTATAGACACTTTATTTTAGATAAAGAACCCAGAATTGTACAGTGAAAAAACAAAAACATCTTTAATAAATTGTGATACAATAACTGGATATTGGCATATAGAAAAGTGCAAATAGACCCTTATCAATCACCCTGCACAAAACTCAAATCCAAGTGGATCAGAGGCCACAACATAAAACTAGGTAGAGAATAACTTTACACACATTGGTACAGTAGACAACTCCCTGAACACACCAATAGTGTCGGCACTAAGATAGATATTTAATGAAACATTTACTTATATTGTTCTAATAATAAAAACTCAGGATTCAGATATTGGAGTAAAAACCTGACAGGTACAAAGAGTGTTAGAGAAAAAATCAGCTGACCCTGCCTCTCCATGCTTCTCTGTAGATGTAACTATTGTTAAATAAGAAACACAGAGCCAAATACAGAGTTAATAGCCAAGAGGTCAGAGCAGTGGCTGAGAGCTGAAAACCTTACCCTTCACTGTTGCTCTGTCTTCTCTCCACTAGAGAGCTACTTCCTGTGTCCTGTCTTTTTTATAGACTTTCTGTTCTGCCTTCTCATTGGTTGTAAACCCAACCACATGACCTCCTCATCACTACCTGTCTGTACAGACCTCCAGGTCTTCTATGGTTGGTTTTGAGATTAAAGGCTTATGTTGCCATGTTGGCTGTATCCTTGAACACACAGAGATCTGCCTAGCTCTGCCTCCCAAGTGCTGGGATTAAAGGTGTGCAACCACCACCATCTAGCTTCTGCTGTAGCTTGCTCAGACCCCAAGGCAACTATATTAACATACAAATAAACTCACATTTCAGTACAAATAAAATATCCCCATACTTCTAAGATCAAAAGACTGTGGATCTCTCTAAGCCCCTCCCTATATCTTTCTGTGGCCCCTTTCTTGGTCCTCCAAAACCTCTATTGCTAATTCTGATCAACCATTCACTGACGTTGTCCTGTGGTTCAAAGTTAACATTATTGTCAATCTTGAGGTGCCAGTGTGAACAAATATCTCACAACATTTCATCCTTTTGTCTGAATGAAAAAGAAAGTTATTAGCACTAACATAGTAAAACTACATACAAAAGAACAAACATTATGTATTCTCTAAATAAAGGAAAGTTTTTAACTCTGCCATAGTAAAACTATATGCAATAAGAACAATTGTCAGGTAAGAGTTATATTTATAATATCCAGTCTATTTTTATTTGGCAACTTTGGAGAAAATACTCTATCATCTATCCTATCATGGTGAGTTCAAAGTTTTTACCTAATTCATTGTCTATCAAAACTTACATTGCCAACCTAGAAATATCTTTTTAGACCTTAAAATACTTTCTTATATAAACAACTTAAGGCTTTATGTCTCTCATCCTTATACATTTTACATCTTTTTGGTAGGCTTCTTTTCTTAAATTGGTAACAATGAAAACTATAACTATAACTGCCTAATCCTCAACCCCATCAGAAGGATATAATATCACCTGAAAAAGCAGAAAGTGCCAAGTGAACATAATCCAAAACTATAAAAACAACAATTAATCTGGCTACCTTGACAGTCACCCAAGGATCTTCTGCTTTGCTGGGGTTTCCATCTTCAGTATACAGGCTTAGACTATCTGATAGACTTTCCTGTGAAGCAGGAATTTTGAAGGACTGGCCTACCTTATATTGGCAAATTTTGGCCTTCTTTTGTGTCATGCTTGTCCAATTTGACAATCATACTGTCAGCAGTAAAGGCAAGGACAGTTTCTTGCTCAATGGCCAACTTTACCACACTGAAAGCAATTTAGATACTCCTCATCATTTTTTAAAAGACAGTTGTTGCTGCCAGGAGCAGACATGTTTATATTATAAAACATTGTAAATGTCATATTCTGTAGGTCTCTAAAGCATTTGATGACCATCTATCTATCTAAAATAGATGTCTGTTTGACCTTGAAAACATGCCTAACCTTGCCACAAATTTGATTGTTATAGATGACTAATTACTAACCTGCATTTCTTAATTTTCCTAAATAGTTTATAATAATATTTTTCAAGGCCTAGAACTTTGCATTACATTATGAAATGAGCAGCATAGGCACAGTACCTTAAACAAGAATAGAAACATATATACAGCATAAGAAAAATAACCTTAAATTTGTATTAATGTACAAAATTCCATACTAATGCAAAGTATTTGATACTAGCAGTTGCTTTTTTTATAGTTTAAAAGTAGATCCAATAATCTTTCCTTTTATCCTATCATTCTTATATCTCTACTTTTTTTTTTTCTTTTCAGAATGAGATCCCTGAATCTAATCCCTTTTGCTTAGTTTTCTCCCTGACCATGACCAATAACAACTTGCAACCAACCCCCCTAAATGTTGGTAAGCATTCATAATCTACCAAATGACCAAATTCCATCCAACCAACCTCTTAGGAATGTAGGTGCCATGTTCTTAAAAGAATCTCCTGTGTCTAGAGATGATAGGAATTTTAGGGGACCCTAAAAAAATTTAAATAATGGAATAGTCTTGGGAGAACTAACTGTTGTCCAGTCTCTGTATGATTGGAAATTGCAAGGCTTATCTGAAGTCCTGACTGGTTTAGTCTTTGAGGCTGGACCATCTTAGATAACAGCTCTGAAGTTGTTTTGAGCAGTTTGTAGTACAAAGTTGATTCTTGATGCCATTTGTCAACTTAGTGGCATTACCACAATTCAGGCAGATATATTGTTGCAGGGCCCCAAAGTCTTCTTAGGAACCTCAAAAACACTACTAGAAATGGTCACCATTCACTTCAGAAAACTTAAACATTTGAAATGTCATATGCAATATATCTCTGAGAAGTTAAAGGACCACACTTGGTTAAGTACATCAAAGTTAAACAAACTTACTTCCTAGTTACCTGCTTCAAATTCAAGCCCAAAATCACATACAGGAACCTAGATGAAGCCTATGATCATCAATATCACAACAGAAAGTTTAAATATAAAAATCTTATAAATTTCCAGACAATATTTAAACCTAAAAAAAGTTTTAAATAATAAAAATAATTAATTTAATTTAGAAAATAAAAAAGTTCATTTTGTATACCTTATATGTATGTAGAGAAGAGCAGAAACTAACATTTGGGAATATTTATTAAATTTTATCCTGTTGGAAGTATGGTATGCCATTATGCCAATTTATTCTATTACTTAGAAAATTTTCTCTTGATGATGTCGTTCTTCTTTTGATGGCTCATTTGTCCAGTGGTCTTCAGATGCCTTAGCTGGATACCTTTACTCTCCTGGAAAGACAAAAGCAAAACACTGCATCAACCTTAACCTTATGAAGTTCTCTTTTATTGTCAGGTTATAGGTGATCAAATGAAATGAAGTTGTTAGTATTATGTTAGTTAGATTAAATGGTTACACTGTTTGATTAACTATTATCTCTCCTAATCAATGGATATCTCACTTTCATGTCTAATATTAATCAATCTTGATAACATCCCTTGCATTTCTTCTCCTATGGAAAACAAAAACCAAAACATCTTTCCCAATGTAACATATACCCTGGTTCTTATTCTGAGGTAAGCACATCTTTAAAATATACAGAATTATTTAATTCAGCAGTTTTTTTTTCTAATAGCCAATGTTTCTCCATAGGTGTTGTTCCTTTTTCACTATCATTTAATAAATTTTAATCTAATAAACATTGTGTAATCTATCTCTCTAGTTTCTTAATACCCCTTCTGTTTATTAAGCATATTTGTTAAAGTGTGATTAAATCTTTCTAAAACTGTTTGTCCAGTAGGAATGTGTGATATACCTGTAATATGCATTATGTTGTAATATTTTTAAAAAACTGTTTCATTTTACTGGAGACATATGCTGGAGCATTGTCATTCTTAATTTTTATAGGTATCCCCATGATGGCCATAACTTCAAACAAATGTGTAATTATGGAATCAGAATGCAGAAATCAAAGCAGTTGACCATTGAAATCCTGCTCATGGGGCTCACTGGTTAAGAGTACTGCATGGTCACCCAGCAGACCCAGGGTTCAATTCCTAGCACCCACATGGCAGCTCACAATGTCTGTAACTGCAGTCTCAGGGGATCTCAAAACCTCATAACAGTGTACATAAAATAAATTAAATAAATTACCTTTTAAAAAACTATATATGGTATGATGTACATACTTTAATTTCCTAAACTCCAAAAATGAAACATTTTGATCTGCCAAATTTCATTTCTTTAAGTACCTTTCAGGTTACTTCCTTCAGGTAATGGAATTTTGTTATATAAAGAACAAGTAAGATATTTCCCTATAATTTTCTTTGTTTGTTGCCAAGTGATAGAAATACCTTTCTTCAAACCTTTGCTATTAAAGTGGTGGGTTTTTTTCATGAAATTCCATGGCTTCTAGCACAGTTCCTACCAATATCTTATCAATTTCATCATTACCTTGTGCTAGAGGCCTGGTAAATCCGTATGGGATTGATATGTACTATATACGATAGATGATTTCTATTTCTGATTCCTTCTTGTAGTTGCATAAAAAGAAAGTTAATTCTGAATTATCTGGGAAAAGTTCAGTGGTTTCAATATGTTAAACAACTATTTCTGCTATTGACAGTAAGTAACTATATTAATAGGTTCTGGAAACTCTAGTATGAGAATGGCATATAATTCTGACTTTTGAACAGAATAATAGGGCTTTGATCCACTTTACTTATTTCTCCTGACGTATGACCTGCCTTTCCAGATTTATTTACATCAGTATAATATGTAGGGGCATGAAAAGTTGGTGTTCCTCATGCAATATGAGAAAGTATCCACATAGTTCTTTTTATAAACTGAAGTCTGTTGCATTTGTGACAGTTGCTACTACTCTTTCCCAAGAAATTACTATTAGATCTGTGTTGGTGTTCATTTTCTACCCATAATGAGAACATTTCATCATTAGTAAAAGATTTCACAGTTTCTGCTGTGTCGATTACTATCAATTGGTGAAGTCTCAATTTTCCTTTCAGAATCAATTCAGAAATGTTTTCTAAATAGGACTTTAATTTTCAACTCTTTTTTGTTTTAAAAATATTGATTCTAAGTTATTATCTTCTCCCTGCATAAGAATTCCTATAGGAAATATATACACAGTAGTATGACCATAATACAATGAAACTCTGAATCCATGTGATCCACTTGTACATCCTGTAATCTTTCTTCTAACAAAGACAGTTCTATCCTAGCCTGAGCTGATATTTTCTTTTTGGAATATTTTATTGATTATCACTAAGTAAATTTTGAAATAAATTACTTAGTTTTTGAGTACTTAATCCAATTGTAGGCTGTAGACAGGTAATATCTTCTAGAAAAATTTGAAAATCGTTAAGAGTTAGTAAATGATCTCTCTTGATTTGTACTTTCTATGGTTGAACATTTTGCAAGGCTATCTTATATCAAAGATAATTAATAGAATCTCCTCTTTCTATTTTTTCAGCATCAAATTATAATCCCCAGCAAGGCAAAATTTTCTTTACTTCTCCAAACATTTTTATCCAAAGTATCTGTGTCAGAATCAGCGAGGAAGTTATTATCCATATAATGTCAAGTTATAGCTTGAGGGAACTGTTTATGAATTATTTCCAATGGCTGTTGTACAAAACACTGACACAAGGTGGGGCTGTTTAAACATCTCTGTGAAAGAACTTTCCACTGATCTCTTTTAATGGGCCCGGGAATTAGAAATTCACACTGTGAAGGCAATTTTTTTTTCCTCCTGTTCTTGTAAAGGTATAGTTAAAAAAATAATCTTTTAAATAAATCACTATAATAGACCACCCTTTAGGTAATAAAGGAGACAATGGAATTCTTGGCTGTAAAGGGCCCATTGGCTGGATCATATCATTAATAACTCTTAGATCTATTGCTATTCTCCATTTTCTGTATTTCTTTTTAATGACAAATATAGGAAAATTCAACTGTCTGGTCCATTTATCAATATGTTGAGCATTTAGCTCTTGCTGTACAAGCTGTTCTTCTGCCTCTAATTTTTCTGATGTCAAAGGCGTTTGTTCACTCAGGCAGATTTGTTGGTTAGCCATGTTAAAGGTGGGGCTATTGGTACCTTTGAAAAATGGACAGCTGTTGTGCCATTCTAATGTACGATCTGAATGGTCTGTGACTGTTCTTGATAATAACTTCTAAGGTTTCTCTCAGCAGCACTCTGGTTTGTGGTTGATTTAGGAGATTGGAGGAATGTTAATCTGTGTTTTCCATTGCTGTAACAAATCATGTCCCCTTAAATTCATTGTTAAGTTGATCATGTATGGCATTAATTTTTCTATCTGTCCTTCTGGTCACATTTTACATTGTTTTATCTGAGATAAAGTTCCAATTCCTACAAGCTGAATGTTTACCTCCTGAAGAGGTCAATGTAGATGCAAATAATTTGGTGAAATTATTGCTACATCTGTGTCTATGTCAAATAAACTTTCAATTAAAATGCCATTTATTTGTATATTTAGCTTTGGTCTTTGATCATCTACAGAAGTTTGCCAATATACTTGTTTTATGGTACTTCCTGAAAATATCGTTTTGCCTACTGAAGCTGTTCTGTTCTCCAGAGTAGTATGGTTTTTAAGAGACACTAAGTTTTTTTTTAATTTCTCTGTGGATGAGTTTATCTAGATATGACAGAGAATGATTGAACTAAATTTGATACTGGGGCCTGTGAGAGGCCCCCTGGGGCATTTTATGATGTCAAGGGGTTACCTTTTCTGTCCCTTGTTGATCTGCATTCATTATTTCAATGCCAGCCTTTGCCACACCTTCTGAGTATTCCAGAAGGTTTTTGCCTTCTGTTTGGATTATCTCTAGAAAAATAATGTTTCAAGGAATGCCTTGTTTACAATGCATTTTCAGATGACCATACTTTACTACAATTAAAATATTTGATATTTCTATTTTCATTAAAATTTTTGGAAATCACTTTTCCTATCAAGGTAGACTCATAAGTATAAGACGCAATATCAGCTCTATTTCTGATCCATTTATCTACAGGTGCTGATATTACCTTTAAAAGCCTAATCACACTTTTGCATTCTGAATTAGCTTTTTCAAAAGCAAAAGATTCAATTGATATTTGTCTAAAATTTGTCTAACTTCTGGATATGACATTATTCTATTTACTGCTGAGTCACTCTTTGCAAAAATCAGTGAAGGCTACTTTTGAACCTTGTATAATTGTAATAAATGACTTGATCCTCTTTCATGATTCTTCAACCCTATACCAATCTTTCAAACCTGCTATATGACACCTGGCTAAGGTGTGATCATCCAATCTAAAGTGTCTTTGCAAATCAGCATAACAGCCTTCACCAAGAATCTGGTCTTAGGAAATATGAAACCTCTAAATTCATTTAATTGTTCTATAAATGTAGCTTACTCTTTCTACCATAATTCTCATTGTAACTGAGGACCAACTTCCAATATTGATGTAGCTAAATATTTCTAGTCTTGGAGTATAATTCTGTTCTTAGTTGCCCATGAATTCAACATCTGCTTCACACTGAATGAATACATAACATATGAAACAATTGCTTCCTTAAATCTCCGCAAGTCTCACATTTCTAGAGGATTCCAGTTAATTTCTGCATAACCTTCGATGTGCCTTTAATCTGGTTGTCATTCTTGTATGGTACTGGGATAAAATAAGGTTAGTTTTGTAGTTACCTTGGGTTGCTCCTCTTCATTTTCATGCCATGGTGTGGTAGGTTCTGATCTAAATTCCTCTATCTCTGAGTGAAGACATTTCTCAGTTTCATAGGTAGGGCTTTTCTTTATATTCGGCACAGATATCAAACCATTTTAAGGATAAAATATCAATTACCAAACTGATAATAATTATAATGATTATGTCAATCTCAGATAAGTCAGTTATTTCTTCATTTATTTTTTTTCCAATTTCAAAGCATCCATTGTGGAAGCATATAGAGTCCTATCTGCCTATACTATAATTTTCCTCATTCTTAAAACAGGAGAATATATATATATATATATATATATATATATATATATATATATATATATATATATATATATATATATCCTAATTCTCCTAATTGCCCACTTAAGAATTCTGAGGTGTCTCACCAAATATGCTGACTTTTCAATTCTTCCAAAGCAGCAATGGCAGAGGTATGTGGAATTAGCCACCTAAAGCAACAGTTTTCAGTTATGTGTGTAGAATTTGGTGACTCTATGCTTGGGAGCCTGGATAACTCCGATTTTCCCAAGGGCTTGTCCCATTTAGAGGCATTGCTGTGCATGGTGGGCCTGTGAGGTGAGCAGTGGTGGTAGGGAGGTTATACAGCCAGGCTAGCTGCACTGGCTGTGTCTGGGGCACCTGCAGCTATTTGCATGTAACAAGGGGCTGAGACAAAGTGTGCCAAGGGCACAGGGCCATCTGGATGACAGAGCAGACAGTAAGTGGCTGACCTTTGTGGTTGTGAAGCATTTACTTATACTGATCTATTAATAATATTTGGGAGTCAGATATTGTGGTAAAACCTGATAGATACAGAAAGTGAAAGAGAAACAATCAGTTGTCCCTGACTCTCCATGGTTTCCATGTGGAAAAGACCATGAATGTCACTAATCCTCTCCTTATATCTTCCTGTGCCCTTCAATCTAGTGTCTCTAAAATTTCTTTTATTACTTCCTGTCAAGAAATTTGCAAACTCTGCCCTCTAATTCAAGGTAAACTTTATTGATAGTCTTATAGTGTCAGTGCAAAGTAATATCTAACATAAATGGAATATTACAAAACTAAAACGCTTCTGTAAGGGAAAATCACTGTCAATAGGGTATAATCACAGCATATAGAATGGAAAAGGATTTTAACCAACTCCACATGAAGAGGAATAATACTCAAAGTATATAAAGACTCAAGAAACTAGACATTAACAAACCAAATAATCCAAGTAAAAATGGAATGCAAATATAAACACAGAATTCTCAACAGAGGAATATCAAATGTCTGAGAAACACTTAAAGAAATGTTCAACATCCTACACCATCAGTGAAATGCAAGTCAAAATTACTTTGAGATTTCATCTTACACCTGTGAGAAAGGCTAAGATCAAAGTGGCAGCTCATGCTAGTGAGGATGTGGAATAAAAGGAAAACATCTCCATTGCTAGTGGGTGGGAGTGCAAACTTGTAGAGGCACCCTGGATATAAACACAGAATTTCTTAGAAAACTGTGAGTAAATCTACCTCTAGACCCAGCTGTACCACTCTTGGGCATATACCCAAAGGATGCTCACTCATACCACAATGACACAAGCTCAATTATGTTCATAGCAGCTTTATTTGTAGTAGACAGACCTGGAAAAAAACTAGATGTCCCTCAAGAATAGATAAAGAATGGAATATATTCATGAGTATAAAATATTATTAAGAAAATTGCATATAAATAGATAGAACTAGGAAACATGATTCTGAGTGAGGTAACCCAGATAAAGAAAGACAAACATGGTATGGACTCATTTATATGTGGATATTAACTATAAAGTATAAGATAGTCTTGCTAAGGTTCACAGAACCAGAGAGACTAAGTAACAAGGAAAGCTTAAGGGGGAACATACAGATTTCTCTGGGAAGGGTCAATGGATTAGATATTGATGGTGGACTGAGGTGTGGATGTGAGTGGAAACAGGAGGGATTCAGTGGGGGTTGATAGAGGAAGAAGATACTGGGAGAAATTACTTGGATGGGGGCTATTTCATGTAAGGTACGAATCTGGTGCAAGAGAAATTCCCAGGAATCTTCCAGTGTGACTCTAGCCAAGACTCCTAGTAATGGGGGACATAGAGCCTGAACTGGCTATCTCCTGTAACCAGGCAAGAATTCCAGTGAAGGTTTTTTTTTACACCAACTCAGCTAAAAGATCTTTAACTTACAATCTGTCCTGCCTGCAAGATAGGCAGCAGTAAAAGTGGCACAGAAAGTGTTGCATTATCTAATTAGTAACTGGTCCAGCTTGAAACCCATAACACAAGAGGGATTCCATCCCTGACACTGCCTTGATATTATCCAGGAACCAGAGACTGAATTGCCAAGACCCTAGGATAGAGCCAAACATGACTGACCAAAAATGATAGATTGATAGATAGATAGATAGATAGATAGATAGATAGATAGATAGTTCAATGAAGTGATTTCTAATGATAGTATGCTATTTCTATACTCAGAGACATGAGCCTAACATAATTGTCATCATAGAGGCCTCAGCTAACAACTGATGGAAGCAGGTGCAGTGACCCACAGCACACATTAGGTGGAACTAGGGGAATCCTACAGAAGAAGATCAGGAAGGACTGTAGCATCCAGAAGGGTAAAGAAAACCAACAGAATCAACTACCCAGGACTCCTAAGGTCTGAACTGATAATTATGGAGCCTTCATGGGTCTGTCCTAGGCCCTCTGCCTATATGCTATAGTTGTGTAGCTTGGTGTTCTTAACAGTTTGAGCAGGAGCTGTCTCTGACTCTTTTGCCAGCTTTTTTGTGACAGTTTCTCTCTTACTTTGTTGTCTCATCCAGCCTTAATATGAGGGCAGGTGCCTAGTCCTATTGCAACTTAATATTCCATGTTGTGTGAATATCCCTGGGAGGCCTGCATTTTCTGAAGGGAAATATAGGAGTAGATGGGGCAGGGGAAAGGTGAGGGTGAGGAGGGCTAGGAGTCGAAGAGGGAGAGAAAATTTTGGTAGGGATGTAATATATGAAAGAACAATAAATAAAAAATTAAAGAAGTGTTTTCCATAGTGATTTTAAACACTGTCAAGTTTTCAATGCTCACTCGTTTTACTTTTTAGAATTAGGATACTGACCACAGTATGTACAGACTCAGAGATGGGATTGGGGGTTACTTTGGTTATATTATTAGGCTTAATTTTATGCTGAATATGGGAAAAAGGGTGTTAATAATCATGGCATGTGACAATATCCAGTATTATGGTATTTTCTGATTCATAGTAAGTGTATACCTCCTTAGAAAATGCTTTTCAAGAGCTTGTAGATGCTCTGTTTTGTCATTCATTGTGATGATAATGTCTTCCCTATGGTGTGGGATGAACATTTTTTTGTTATTTTATTTATTTCAGTATTTGAATAACTGCAGAATTAAAATGGCTATGTCCATATCCATGGGTGTTCAGTTGAAACTACTTGGAGAAACAGATCTTTTATAAAAACTCCAAGGCAAGGTTTCATTTATTGTTAGTGATAGAATTAATTGTGTGGAAAATTAAAAACAGTCTTTAATGTCTACACCAGTGATTGATATTTAATCCTTCAGTTTTGCATGTTGCCACAATCAAGTTAAAGTTTAGCTGGCTTAAGCTTAATCTTGACAATATGATTCTTAAGCTTGTAATGTAAATATTTATTTACAACAGCTCTCTAACTGAACTTAAGACCCATACAATAAGAGGATACAAAGACTAGTATTGGAAAACTAGTCAATGACTCAGGGATAGTGAGGTCAAGGATCTTGAGGAGAACCTACAACCAGCTATTTATTAACCAGAATAACCCCTAAATACAGCTAAACATTTGTCCTTATGTACACAGTTAAGAGCAATCATCACCCCTCCAGAAATCTCTTTGGGACAGATGGAAACCACTACGGAATAGTTAACCAATCAAAATCAATCAAAATTAAGAGTTGTAAGCCATAGTTCCCAATGGATATATCTTCAAAAGACTCACACACCTAAGGTCCAGGAACATTGTGAAAGAGGAAACAGAAAGACTGTAAGAGACAGAGGATCAGAGAATTTCTTAGGAGATTATGTCTCCTAAAAAATGTCAGAAGCTACACCTAAAGTCTTACCAACATGCTGTCTAGACATTAGCTGAACAAAAATGACAGCAATAGATGTTTCAATGAGTACAAGGAAAAGACTACTAGGGCTCATTCCTAAACAAAATACTGCACACAGTTAAGTAATGCTAAGAGTGGGAGAAATAGTCTTCTCCAGAGCATCAGGGAAGAGCACACTGATTGGTTATCCAATTCCAAATAGTCAGCCCTGAAAGCCTACATGACAAGAAACACGATACAGACTGAACATGTATGTGTATGTGTGTGTGTGCGTGTGTGTGTGTGTGTGTGTGTGTGTGTGTGTGTGTGTGTTTAACAATTAATGAAAAAAGAGAACATGAATTTGAAAGAAAGCAAGGAGGAGTATATGGAGAAGTTGGGGGTAAGAAAGGGAGTAGAGAGATGATGTAATTATAAATATTAAAAAAAAGAAAGAACATAATGGAAAAATAAAATTACACATACTGTTTGTGTGTGCATATAATGTATAATATTTTTAGATATTTCTACTGTAAATGCTTCCATTAAATATGACATCACAACAGCAATGTAAAGAATAGGGAAGTAAAGTTGAAAAGGTTTCTAATCTACACTCAAAGTTCATATCTTCTGTGCACCACTGATTCTATTCCAAAAATCTAATTCAGAATTTAACTAAACACATTTATAGTAAATTTTGTATAAGCACATACTAACTGGAGTGCAGTGTTTCTTATTTTTAATATCCATTTTAAAAATAGGTTTAATTTTCTTATTACAAAAGCAGAACACAGATACTCTTGACACATTTTTCCAGGTCTATGCCACATGTGTATGTATCAAGCAAGTGATACAGGCTTAAGAACATCTCGTTCCCCAGCAGAAAAGGCATTGCAATCTACCAAACTTTCTCTATGCAGATACTTAAGGTGAAGAACATCTACTCTTTAAAGAGTACCACTAATCCCTGCTCAATTATTTTTTATCATGCTCCAGATATTAACATTATTCCTGTTGTTCATTTCATCCTCCATCTTCTCCCACAATTGTTGTTTTGTAGTAAGATTTTGCTTCCATTTGGGAAAGGGGGGGGCAGTCTTCTCCCAGTTGTTTTTCACAGACATTTTAAAAGACTTGGCCAGGTCTCACAGCCAGCGTAATAATAAGGAAAATAAAAAGGTGAGAAGACAAACAAGTGTGTCTGCCAGTATTGACAGTTTTCTACATGTACTACATCCTGGTTATTGTTTGGGTAACTAAGATGTACTGAGCAGCACATTGTACAATCTTCACCCGCTTCCTTTATCTGAAACAACTTCAGGATTGGAGCTGCAGTTTGTTTCAGGTATTTCAAATAACAAACCTTAAATATAATAGGAAGAACAAGAAATCTTGAAAATGATACAAAAAGAAATTCTCAGCCCAAATAAATAGTAGTCAATATTGATATATGTGGGTTTTTAATGAAACATTGACATTATTACAATTAAATGCATGATAATTGAACAGAGGTGTTGTACTTGAATTCATTTACATTCTTATCTGAATACTATATTTAATCTGAGGTCACAGGTCAGTCAGCCATATAAATATTCATGGACAGATGTAGGCTGTAAATCCGTGTGATGTGATGTGGAAGACTACATGATGTGAACAAAGATGTAGAGATAATGGATATTAACATATCCTGTGTTAAGTACATCAAAGGTAATGAGTGATTTGGATTTGGTATTTCCTGCATTATGTGCAATTGTCTTATTAGTACCCTCTCTTTTATTATTACAAATTTAATGATATTATTTAATCTTAGTTAAATACATTAAATACTTATAGTTTGTCGTATATGTGTGTGTCTTTTAAACATATAAAATAATTCTAACATAATCTATAAAAAATTCCATCTATTGAGAAATGATGTATGTACTATATAGGAACCAGGGAAATGCTGCAAAAACTATGGACAAAGATGCAAGTATTTGAAAAAATAAAAAATTGTGTTACTCACTAGGCATTGTAAAAGACACACAGAGACTAAAATACTAATGCTATATCTTCATGGTTTTTAATAAGTATACATTACTCAGCTATCTCAAAATCATACAATAAGATTTTATCATTATTCACATGTGTGCTGTGTATTTCTAGGAAAGATTTTTGAGAAATATGTAAGCTAATACTTGAAAATAAATTAATGTTGGGAGGATTACTGATCTCTGTCATTGCTACAAAAGGATAAAAGCTTGGATAAGCACTAAGGGATTAATTCACAGGATAGATTTCATCTGAGAACTAAAATAAAGAATAGTCATTGTCCAGAATTATTTGAAATTTCCAAGAAGAACTGCATTTTTATTATTTTTTTCCATGTGTTAGAAAAGCTCCAAGATGAATGTACTCAGGTTATTTAGGAAAAGGCAAAGAATAGTTTTAAAACATCTAAAATATCTGCAACAAAGGAAACCATGACTGGAAAGCAATGCCTGACCTTTTCCTGTGGTGCCTATGCCCCTGATGCTGTTCCTTGGCTGCCGTCCTTCAGCTCATTGCCAAGTGTCTCACTTAAAGTGGAGCAGGTCTAAATCAATGACACAGAAAATTTCTCCCATAAGTGAATTTTCTGGTCACTAAGCAGGCGACCTTTAAGACTAGTCTGCACAGTTGTTTTCTTCCATATACAGCACATATATGAAATCTGGAATTTAAAAGGCAAAGAAGAGATTTATGTACTAATGTTAAAAATAAAATTTATAAAAAAGCATTTTTCTTATTAGTCATATCTTCTTCTCAATGACCATATTTTAAATATAGTTACTAGCATTTTATTATTCAAAAGATCTCCATTTGAGTACCTTTTCTAGTCATATCCTCTCCTCCACCATGAATTTACTTATTTATTCATTCATTTATTTATTTATGATGGGGATAAGTTTATAACTGAGGTATCTTAACCATGTATTATATCTCTCAGCTGTAAGCTTGGCCTTGCTTTACTCTCATGTAGGATTTCTTATTTGACTTTTCATTTCCTTTTTTTAAATTAAGATAGTTTTTATTCTCTCATATATTACATCCTAATTGCAGTTTCCCTTCCCCCCTCTCTCCCTCCTCTCTCCCTTCTCTACTTTCCCTCTCCTCAGATGCATGGCCCCTGTCTTTCCCCTCAAACAAACAAACAAACAAACAAAAAACAGGCCTCTTAGGGACATCAACCAAACATGGCATAACAAGCTCCAGTAAGATCAGATCCATACCATCATATCAAGGCTGGACTAGCCAACCCAGTAGGAGGAAAAATGCCTCACAAGTAGACAAAATAGTCAGAGACAGCACCTGCTCCCACTGTTGGGAATCCCACAAGAACACTAAGTGATTTGGCCATTACATACATGTAGGGGATCTAGGTCAGACCCTTACAGGCTCCATGATATCTTTGAGCCACCATGAGTCCAAGCCAATTATTTATTTATTTATTTATCTATTGAGCTGAGGATCGAACCCAGGGCCTTGTTCTTGCTAGGCTAGCACTCTACCACTGAGCTAAATCCCCAACCCCCCCAAGTCAATTATTTGTGTGACCCCTTTGGTTACTCTAATCCTTTCTCCTCCTCTTCCTCCTCCTCCTTCCCAGAACTCCCTGAGCTCTGCCTAATGTTTTGTTTCAGGATTCTACATCTGTTTCCAGAGTTACTGAATGAATTCTCTTTGGTTACTTTGATGAAAATTCTGCTAGGCTCTGGTGTCAGAACACTCTGCAGGTGGGACAATCTGTAGGTTAAACATTTTGTAGCTGGGTTGGTAACTCAATCCCTCTACTTGAAGCCTTACTTGGTTGCAGAAGATGGACAATTCAGAATATGTGTCCCCTGATTACTAGGATTCTGTGAAGGAGCTATTCTCATCATTTCTGTGAAGCTTGCCTTGCACTAGGTTTCAAACTCACCCCAGAAACACCCCCCAGTTCCATTCATCTCTCTCAATATTGTCTCCCTCCAGCCAGTTGATATGCCTTATTCCCAATCCCACTCATCTCCCAGTCCAACAGCAAAATCTATTATATTTCCCCTTCCAAGAGAGTTCTTGCAACTGCCCTTACATCTTCCTTATTACTTAGTCTCCCTGGGCTTGTGGACCTTAGTATGATTATCTTTTAATTCATAGCTAATATGCACTTGTAAGTGAATGCATACCATCTTTGTCTTTCTAGCTGTGGGTTACATCATTCAGGGTGATTTTTTTCAAGTTCCATTCATATGCCTGCAAATTTTAAAACGTCATGCCTTTGAAGAAGTAAAGGGAAGAAGACATAAGAAGATATAATGGTAAGATTAAAATAGTAAAAATTGGCCACCATACCAAAAGTAATCTACATATTCAATGAAATCTGCATAAAAATCCCAACACATTTCTTTACAGACCTTAAAAGAACAATATTCAACGTCATATGTTAAAACAAACAAACAAAAAACCCAGGATAACTATAAAACAATCCTATACAAAAACAAACAAACAAACAAACTTCCTGAGGTATCACCAACCTGATTTCAAGCTATACTGCAGGGCTATAGAAATAAAATTATACGGTATTGGCAAAATAATAGACATTTAATCAATAGAATGGAATCAAAGATCCAGATATAATTGAGAAACCCATGGACACCTGATTTTCAATAAAGAAGGAAGAAGTGTACAATGGAAAAATGAAAGCATCTTCAGAAAATGGAGCTGGACCAACTGGTACCTCCATGTAGAAGAATGGAAATAGATCTTCATCTATCACCCTGTATAAAACTCAACTCTAAATGGATCAAAGACCTCAACATAACACCAGATACACTGAACCTGATAGAAAATAAAGGAGAAAATAGCTTTAAATACACTGACATGAGAGACAACTTCTTGAACATAACACCAAGAGCACAGGTACTAAGATTGACAATTAATAAATGAGATCATGATACTGAAAAGCATTTGTAAGGTATGGGATACTATCAAGGACTCCTAGCAATAGATGGTAGGAAGTCTGGATGCTTCATCTTCTGTAACCAGTCAAGGCTTCTATTGGTGGATCTGAGACATCAAACTAGCCACCAAATCTTGGATCTACAATCTGTTTTGCCTGCAAAATATAGTGGGGCAATGATAGAGCAGAACATGAGGGAATAGCCAACCAATGACTATTCTAATTTGAGTTCCATTCCATGAGAGGAAATCCATTCAGGACACTTCCTGGATGCCCAGGAACTGGAGGCTGGGTAGCTCACAGATCTATGGTAGAACCAAACACCACTGGCAAATAAATAAATAAATATGAAAAACCATATAATGATTTCTAATGATATTCTGCTAAATTCTTATTTTGGTGTCAAGTACTGTAGTCATCAGAGAACCAGCTAATGGGAGCAGATGTGAACTTCATGGAACAATGGTAGGAGGAGTTGTGGGAGACACAGGGATTGAGAACAATGGGACAGCATGGCCTGTGGAATCAACCAAGTAGAGCTCATAGAGACTGATGTTGCAATTGAGGAGTGTGCATGGGTCTACACTCCTTCCTCTACATATATGTTATGGTTGTTGGTTTGGTATTTTTGTGGGGGACTCTTGACAGTGAGAATGGGAATATCTCTGACTCTTTGGCCTGCTTTATATGAGTGTTTGTGCCTGGTCTTAATGTATGTGGTGCTCTGTTCAGTTGATATCTCTGGGAGCCCTGCTCTTTGGAGGAAGATGGGGTATGGGAGAAGTGAAAGAAGCTGGAAAGAGTGGAGACATACATAGTAGAAGAAAATAGCAATGTATAACATTTTCAAGAAAAATACAGTAGATTATTCCATTGGTTATAAAAATGGACAGCATGTAGTTTGAAGAAAAAGAGTATTCATGTGTTATCACACAAGACTTGTTTTCTCCTACTCCTAGAGTATTTCACATAGAATAATGCCCACATGTTCCAGGCAACCTTTCATTCACTTTCAGTGGTATATACTTCTCTATTTTGCAATCAATCATGTTTATTTTATTAACTTATGCACTGATGGCACTGATGTTACTTCAATATCTTGGCATTGTGAGTAATACTGAAATGAACCTTGGAATGTGGCTGTCTCTAACATACCAATTTCAATTACTTTGGCTATATGCCCAGAAATTGAATTCCTGTGTTCTATGGTAATTCTATTTTCAGTTTCCTGGATAACTTCAATATTATTTTTAAGAATGATTGTGCTAATTTAAATTCATACCAACAACTTCCATCTTGTCAAATGTGGTACCACAACTGTGATTTTAAGTAAGTAGGGATTAAATCTATTTGAAAAAAAATTGCTCATTTACTAAAAAGTAGACACATTTGTCACTTCTCCTTAAACAATACAACATAACCACTGTTTATATGTCATTATATAAATATTTCACTGCTTTAGCTATTCTGCATAGGCTAGAAATGATTGAAAGGATAGATGAAAACAGGCACAATTTACACAAACATTAATGTTATTCTGATCTACCCCTTGAAATCCCACCCCTTGGTGCTGCTCGGCATCCTGACATAAAAGCTCATTTTTCAGAAAAACTCCTCCCCTTCATCTGTCGCTCTCTTCAGCTTCTCATCCCACAAGGTAAATGCCCCTTGATCTCTCTCTCTCTCTCTCTCTCTCTCCCTCCTCTCCCCTTCTTTCCTATCTCTCTCTTCTCTCTTATAGTGATATTTTATTTTTACTGAAATGTGATTTTATTTGTATATTAATAAAGTTGCCTTGGGGTCAGAGCAAGCCATAGCAGAAGCAGGGCAGTGGTGGGAGGCAGAGCTAGGCAGATCTCTGTGTGTTCAAGGATACAGTTAGCATGGCGACACATGCCTTTAATCTCAATACCAACCATAGAAGACCTGGAGATCTGTACAGACAGGCAGTGACGAGGAGGTCATGTGGTTGGGTTTACAACCAATGAGAAGGCAGAACAGAAAGTCTATAAAAAAGAGAAAAACACAGAAAGTAGCTCTCTTGAGGAGAGGAAAGCAGCAGTGAAGGGTAAGGTTTTCAGCTCTCAGCTATTGCTCTGACCTCTTGGCTTTTAACTCTGAAATTGGCCCTGTGTTTCCTGTTTAACAAGCCAGTTACATCTACACTCTCTATTATAATAAACCCTCCATGTAGATACAGTGACCACTGCAGTCACAGCCATGCCCACATGGTGTGCATATGCCCAGCCCACCATTGCATCTGGCCAGCCTGTTTCCCTTCACACAGAGGATGCACTCAGAGTTCCACCCCCAGCAATAATTCATAACAATTGCTATAATTACTAATGCCATTTTACACTTGGAAATTTAATTTGTTATCAGTGATAACAGGAGGTCAGGCTGAAAGCTGAAGAGAAAAAGAAAGGGACCAGTAGAGTGAGTCATTCCCATATGAATCTTTCAAACAACTTGGAGAGGAAAGAACTTTGTCAAGGGAGATAATCATCCCATAAAATTAATACCATGAGACTTTTTCCCTTTGGAATATGTGAATTACTTTTCTTTGAGAAAGCCAGTACCATCTTTATCATTTACTCAATCAATTCTTGATTTGTACAAAGCTATTACATACACAGTTCTGTCTCTGGTTTGTTTTAGTAGAAGTGAAAATAATGAGATATCTAGGACCTGACAATGGATACATGTAACTCAATCTTTGAACACAAGGTAGAATTATTATTTAATCAAATGCTTGTTTGTGCTGTATTTACAACTACTTGGATTTCTAAATAATTACTTTTGTTGTTTATTTAAATACATTTCGTTATCAAAGTTGTGTAATTTTATATTTATTGAAATAGTTTTAGTGCTATGATTCTTTTCATCATATTGCTCCATTTCAGCTTTCAATATTCAAAGCTTGTGGTAAGTATTTTGAAAAATCCCATGTAGTTGATATCTCTGACAATGCAGTAAACCAAATACAACTGAATTAAAAGTCCAAATTTAGGGAGCAAAGCATCCCTGGGTGGTCTCAGTGGAAGAGGTGAAACCACATGGAAGGTCTATGGACTGGACCTTAAATACCCTGTAGGCTTAGTTTTGAGGAGCTCTCAGGAAGATGCTGCTGCTTGCCATGGTTTCTGAGGGTGGGGTTTGGCATGGGAAGAGTGGGGCAAAGTTCCTAGCTAAACATCTGGGTTGGGGGAGGTTGGAATAGGGCCCGAGCTAGAGATTCCCAGAAGTTTGTGTTATTACCCTTAGTATTTTATTGTCTATGGGAATTCCTTTCCATTTTAGACTGACCTTTATTAATGTACTTATCTGAGATTTCAAGAATTTGGACTTTCTGATATTCTTCAGTATTTACAAAATACAGTGAAACATTTTACATTTCAATATGCTTGGAAATGTCTCCTGATGGCTAACTGATGGTCTCTCTGTTTGTACTTTACATGTCTTTTACTTTGCATGTTTTTACTTGTGTGCATGCCTTTGGTTACTATTTCTGATATTCTTATCACAGATCATGTGCTTAGCACATATATTTTACAAATATATTTCAACCTCAGTCAGAACAGGGTGGAGGTCAAGAATCTAATGCAAAGTTTCACAAATTCAGCACATGAACAACAAAGTTGTCAAAGGTAAAGGCTGGAAACCCTTGGCAACAATCAGCCCACATCATTGGGCCACTGTCATGAGTACAAAGGCACCCTCTGGTACTTAAAGGCATTCTGTGCCTCATCATAATACTAAAACCACATAGTCCTGGGTCGAGTTTTAGGAGCTAATAGGACATATGACAGAAATGCATGTAACAGATAATTTATCTATAGAAATTCAAACGTGGTTAAGTTTTCCTACCATTGTAGGACAAAAATTTCTATTTTTACATTGGAGGCATTTTACTGCTTTACTGCAGTCCATCCTACCCCCTGGGAAGTGCATTTTTACTCAATACAAATTTCTGTGTTGCTTGCTAATATATGTCTCTCTCCAACTCTTTGGTATGCAACACTAGAGCCTGGACCCTTCCAGTTTTTCTCTGAACCTCGGTGTCAGCCAATAACAACATGGTATATAAAATATAAAATTGTACATGCTGGCAAGTTGTTCTGAAGCAACCCAAACAAAATTAAGAATGATGGGTTTTTTTGTTGTTGGTGGTTTTGTTTTGTTTTTTGAATTGGGATGCTTTTTTCTCATCTGTCTTCTGACTATCTCATGTGGCATGATTGCTTGAAAATCCTCTCTATGTGTCCATAAATTTTAGTTGCTTTGCTAAAGTGAATCTTTAGTTACCTTAAAATATGTTAAAGATAATGGTTTCGTATTTTTAAAAATATTTGGTTAAATAATAGAAAATATATTCCATATGCCTTGGAAAGGCTAATTGATAAAATTTCTTAAATATTTCATGACTCCTGGACAGTGTTTAGGTTTGTATTTATTTATTTCATTATCGTGTGTGTGTGTGTGTGTGTGTGTGTGTGTGTGTGTGTGTGTGTGTGCCTGGACCTGCCTGCATAGTAATATTTTTCAATTGAAGATTTAGATTTATTATGTTTAAATTATGTGCTTTTATCTGCATGTGGATATATGCACATGACTGCAGGTAACTACTGAGGCCAGAGTTCTTGGAACTAGAGCTAAGGGATACTGTGACTAATGGATGTGGATTCTAGGAGGAAAACTTGGGTACTGTGCAAGTACCATCAAGGATCTTAACTACTGAGACATCTAGTACCATAAAATTTACTTCTATATTTCCTTTAATTTATTCATTATTAATTTAGTATTAACAGTGAATTATTTTGGCAAATTCCAAAGGAAGAAATATGTTTATATAGCATATTATCACACAATTAAATTGAATTTATTATAAGTGTGGAAAAGAAAAAAAAATTATGAAAATAATGAACTTAAAGTTATTTTACTTATTTACTTATTGTTTCTTTTATTGTTTGAAATACTAAAATACTTACAACATTTCCTCATTACTTTTTATCCTTCATATATGTACCTCCTTGCTCTTTTTCAAATTCATGTCCCACTTTTCACAAATTGTTTTCTTACAAATATATTGATAGATGTATGTGCATTTAAATAAAATATATTATTTTAATTAAGAAAAAATATATATTTATATTTAATCAAAATATAATTAAATTATCTACCTTTACTTCTCCCTCCAACCTTTCCTATCTTCTTTCCCTTCAAATTTCTTCTTAAAATCAAGGCTGCTTTTCTCTTTTTCTTCAATTATTATTGTTGCATATATGTGTTTATGTGTATGTATTTGTGTGTGTGTGTGTATGTAAATAAATAAATATACAAATAGAATCTGTTGAATGTTTTAGTGTTGTTTCTACATATATGTTTTCACGGCTGTCCACTGATATTAGATAAACAGGCTTCTCAGTCCCATTTGATACATCTAGACACAACCTGGTATCTAAGGCTCAGAGAGCATTGACAAGACAGCAGAATCATTATGAGAACTGGAGAACCAGGACATCTGCATGGGGATATTTTTTTCTATATAAGACAGGGAAGCTTCAACTGTGGAACCTCATATATATGACTACCTATGCAAGATCTGAACAGTGGCACAACCAGGTGACATACCCAGAATAAAGGACATTTTATCTTCATGAGAAAAACAAATTAAGAGAAGTTTAACATTAATTAGGTTTTTAGGGTTCATATTCTTAAAATAGGTGACAGGTGTGTTATGCATACTATATTTTATTTTTGAGAAATTACTTGCTTGTCTGTGTGTCTGTCTGGCTGTGAGTCTGTGTGTGAGTAAGCAACCACTAACTATGCCATTCTTGTGCAGATCACATTTCAACTTAAATTTTAGTTCTTTCCTTCTACCTTGCAAGTCCCAAGGACTGAGTTCCTGTTATAAGGACAGACAGCAAATCTTTTATTTTGGTAAGTCAACTCTCTGGCTCTGAGTAGCATGATATGTTTATTTTTAATAGGGCTAAGTTGGAGCTGAAATCTTCCAGCTTATTAATTTACTCATGTAATCATCTTATATTATTTTTCTTAGCCAATAACAATTCATTTGAATTAGGTACTTCTAGCATCAGCAACTACAGTATTTGTAAAGTGTTGTCCTCAGAAAAAAATGAAAAGCACTAATTTACAGGCCCCAAAGACTATTTGCTAAGTAGACCCCTAATGAGCCTGTTTCCTTGTGGTTTACTAGAGGAGAAAAGCGTGTTGACAGGCTTAATTATTTGCCTTAATTAACTGAATTATTTTTTTATTGAAATAAATTAATTCAGTTGATTCCACAGTGCTTCTTTCACTTTAGGTTTATTTGGGGGCATGAATGCAGGTAACGGGCCTGAGATTACTGGGAAGCTTGAGTTCTATGCATTATAAAAATTTGAGGAACCATGCAGTTCTTGCCAAATAAGTGATTGAGATATATATATTAGTCCTCACAATATGACATTTTTTATGAGTCAGATGATAGAATACAGCACTTTGTTGATATTATGTGTGCATTATTTTGACATAGATTAAAAGAAAGTGCTGAAGAGAAGGTTTCCATAGAATTCTAGGCTCTAGAGTGCAGGCGAAAATGCAAAATTTGAAATATAATCTCATAAACAGAGAACAAAAGTCCCTAAAAATAAATGTCTTTGCAATTAAACATAAATATTAGTGTCAATGTATCATAAAAATTAGTTGAAATAGATGGGAAACATGCATACAAAAAAGTTATGTGCTGAATTCCAATTATAGTACCCATAGACTCAGACTTGCTTTTGTATGAGAGTAAAAGCATATTTAATGAGCATTTACCTTTGTTTTCATTTCAATGCAGTCATTTCTATAAGGGGAACACCAAGGCCTTTGTTCTGATCCTTGTTTTTTTTAATTAAAATGGAAAAGGGGAAATATAGTGTTATTTTATTTGTTCTGAAATGTGATTTTTTCTTTTTTATTTCAAATTTTATTTTATTTTTATAGTGTTTCAATTTTAACATATCAGCCATGGGTTCCCCTGTCTTCCCGACTAGTACATTCAGTACAGGCAAGTACAGTCCTCTCCTTCCAGGCTGAGCAAAGTGTCCCCATATATGCCCCAGGTTCCAAAGAGCCAGCTCATGCACTAAGGACATGAACAGGTCCCACTGTCTGGGTGTCTCCCAAAAAATTCAAGCTATTCACTTGTCTCACTTATCCAGAAGGCCTGAACCAGTTAGGGGCTCCAAAGCTTTTGGTTCATAATTCATGTGTTTCAATTAGTTTGGCTATTTGTCCCTGTGCTTTGTCCAATCTTGGTCTCAACAATTCTCACTGATACAACCCCTCATCTTTCTGGCCAATTGGACTCCTGGAGCTCCATCGGGGGCCTGGCCAAGGATCTCTGCATCCACTTCCATCAGTTACTGGATGAGAGTTCTAGCATGACAGTTAGGGTGTTTGGCCATCTGATCACCAGACTAGGTCAGATCAGGCTTTCTCTCGACCATTGCCAGCAGTTAACAGAGGATATATCATTGTGGATTTCTGGAGACCTCTCTAGCAATTTGCTTCTTCCTGTTCTCATGTGGTCTTCATTTATCATGGTCTGTTATTCCTTGTTCTCCCTTTCTGTTCTTGATACAGCTAGGATCTCCTGCTCCCCTAAGCTCTCCTTCCCTCAAACCTTTCCCTTCATTACCCCTGCTCACGTCTAGATTGTTCATGGAGATCTCATCCATTTATCTGTCATTGGGTAATCACTGTGTCTTTCTTAGGGTCCTGTTTTTTGGTAGCCTCCCTGGAGTTGTGAGTAACAGTCTAGTCATCTTTGTTTTACATCTAGTATACTCCTATGAGTGAGTACATACCATGTTTGTCCTTTTGAGTCTGGGTTACCTCACTCAGGATGATTTTTTCTAGATCCATCCATTTGCCTGCAAACTTCATATTGTCACTTTTTTCTCTGCTGAGTAGTACTCCATTGTGTTTATGTACCATATTTTCCTTATCCATTTTTAAGTTGAAGAGCATCTAGGTTGTTTCCAGGTTCTGGCTATTACAAAAAATGCTGATATGAACATAGATAAGCAAATGCCCTTGTGGTATGATTGAGCATTCCTTGGGTATATGTGCAAGAGTCTTACAGCTGGGTCTTGGGGGAAATGGATTCCCAATTTTCTAAGGAAGCACCATGTTGATATCCAAAGTACAAGCTTGCATTCCCACCAACAGTGGAGGAGAGTTCCCCTTGCTCCACATCCTCTCCAGCATAAGCTGTCTTTAATGTTTTTGATCTTAGACATTCTGACAGGTGTAAGTTGGTATCTCATAGTCGTTTTGATTTGCATTTCCTGGATTATTAGGGATGTTGAGCAATTCCTCAAATGTCTTTCAGCCATTTGTGCTTCCTCTGTTGAGAATTCTCTATGAAGTTCTATAGCCCATTTCTTAATTGGACTGTTGGGCATTTTGATGTCTAATTTCTTGAGTTCTTTATATATTCTGGATATCAGCCCTCTGTTAGATATGGAGTTGGTGAAGACCTTTTCCTATTCTGTAGGCTGTTGCTTTTTCTTGTTGACTGTGTCCTTTACTCTACAAAAGCTTCTCAGTTTCAAGAGGTTCCATTGATTGATTGTTATTCTCAGTATCTGTGCTGCTGGTGGTATATTTAGGAAGTAATGTCCTGTGCCAATGCATTCAAGATTACTTCCTACTTTCTCTTCTATCATGTTCAGAGTAAAAGGATTTTGAGGTCTTTGATCTACTTGGACTTAAGTTTTGTGCATGGTGACAGATATGGATCTATTTGCAGCCTTCTACATGTTGACATCCAGTTATGTCATCATCATTTGTTGAAGATTCTTTCTTTTTTCCATTGTAGAGTTTTGGTCTCTTTGTCAAAAACTACATATTCATAGGTGTGCGGGTTAATGTCAGGATCTTCAATTTGGTTCCATTGGTCCATATGTCAGTTTTTATGCCAGTACCAAACTGTTTTTATTACTGAAGCTCTATAGTAGAGCTTGAGGTCAGGGATTGTGATGCCTCTAGAGGTTGTTTTATTGTACAGGATTCTTTTGGCTAACCCGGTTTTTTTGTTTTTCCATATGAAGTTGAGTATTATTCTTTCCAGGTCTGTGAAGAGTTGTGTTGCTATTTTGATGGGGATTGCACTGAATCTGTAGATTGCTTTTGGGAATATCATCATTTTTACTATGTCAATCCTGCCTATCCATGAGCATGGGAGATCTTTCCATTTTCTGACATCTCCTTCAATTTCTTTTTTCAGGGACTTAAAGTTTTGTCATATAGGTCCTTCACATGCTTAGTTAGAGTAACTCCAAGGTATTTTATATCATTTGTGGCTATTGTAAAGAGGGATGTATCTCTGATTTCCTTCTCAGCCTGTTTGTCTATTGTATATTGGAGGGCTACTGATTTTTTTTTTTTTGAGTTGATCTTGTATCTTGCTATGTTGCAGTAGGAGTTTATAAGCTGTATCAGTTCCTTGGTTGAATTTGGGGGTCATTCATGTATACTATCATGTCATCTGCAAATAGGGAGAGCTTAACTTCTTCCCTTCCAATTTGTATCCCTTTAATCTCCTTATGTTGTCTTATAACTCTGGCTAGAACATCAAGTACTATATTGAACAAGTATGGAGACAGGGGACAGCCTTGTCTTGTTCCTGATTTTAGTGGTATTGCTATGAGTTTCTCTCCATTTAATTTGACGTTGGCTGTTGGCTTGCTGTAGATTGCCTTTATTATGTTTAGGTATGTTCCCTGTATTCCTTATTGCTCCAAGACCTTTATCATGATGGGGTGTTGGATTTTGTCAAATGCCTTTTCTGTGTCTAGTCAGATGATCATGTTATTTTTTTTTTCTTTGAGTTTGTTTATATGGTATATTACATTGACGGACTTTCGTATGTTGAAACACCCTTGCATCCCTGGGATGAAGCCTACTTGATCATGGTGGATAATTGTTTTGATGTGTTCTTGGAGTCTGTTTGCCAGTATTTATTGAGTATTTTTGCATCAATGTTCATGAGGGAGATTGGTCTGTAGTTATCTTGCTTTGGTGCATCTTTGTTTGGTTTAGGAATCAGGTTAATTGTAGACTCATAGAAGGAGTTTGGTAATATTCCTTCTGCTTCTATTATGTGAAACAATTTAAAGAGTATTGGTATTAAGTCTTCTTTGAAGATCTAGTAGAATTCTGCACTGAAACCATCTGGTCCTGGGCTTTTTTTTTTTTTTGGTTTGGAGACTTTTAATGACTGATTCTATTTTCTTAATTGTTATTGGACTATTTAAATGGATTGTCTGGTCTTAACTTATTGTTGCCTATCCCGAAAATCATCCATTTCTTCTAGATTTTCTAGTTTTGTGGAGTAGATGTTTTTGAAGTAAGACCTGATTATTCTCTGGATTTCCTCATTGTCTGTTGTTATATCCCCCTTTTCATTTCTGACTTTCTTAATTTGGATGCTCTCTCTCTGTCTTTTGGTTAGTTTGGATAAGGGCTTGTCTTTCTTGTTGATTTTCTCAAGGAACCAACTCTTTGTTTCATGATCTATCTACATATGCTATATGCATCAACTTGCATGCAGATATTATAAAGAGTCTTCATACATTCTTTTCATGTGGCTTCTTTCTCTTGATTATGCAAGTTGAAGTTGATGGCTATTTTAAGAGGTAAGTAGTGAATGTGGTTTTGTGCTGTTACACAGAGTCTGAAGAGAACTGACGAGTCCTTTCTTCCATAAGATAAAGAATAGTGCTAGAGAGGTCCCCAGAAATCCACAATGATAATTCCACTGTAGACTACTGGCAATGGTCCAGAGAAAGCCCAAACTGAGCTAGTCTGGTGATTGGATGGCCAAACACCCTAACTGTCATGCTAGAAATCTCATCCAATAACTTATGGAAGTGGATGCAGAGATCCTCAGCCCCAGGTGGAGTTCCTGGAGTCCAATTGGTGAGAAAGAGGAGGGATTGTAAAAGTGTGAATAGTTGACACCATAGCCAATCTAATGGAAACAGATGAACTATGAACCAAAAGCTGTGGAGCCTCCAATTGGATCAGGCCTTCTGGATAAGTGAGACAAATGAATAGCTTGAACTGTTTGGGAGGCACCCTGGCAGTGGGACCCAGACCTGTCCTTAGTGCATGAGCTGGCTATTTGGAAATTTGGGCTTATATGGGAACACTTTGCTCAGCCTGGCAGGAGGGGACTGGAACCGCCTGAACTGAAACTACCAGGTTGAATTGAATTGCCAGGGGAGTCTTTGCCCTGGAGGAGATGGGAATGGGTAGGGGTTCTGGGGGGAAGGCGTGGTTGGGTCCTGGATGGGGGAAGACAGGGGAACCCATGGCTGATATGTGAAATTTAAGTAAATTTAAAAAAGATAAAGCATTTACCATTTCCAAAAGGCAAAATTGTTGTCACTATGCACCATCTATGAATAGATGTATGTATACCCTACCAGGTACCTAACTTCTAGAACCTTGCCCTTGGAGGCAGAGCCTCCATACTGGAGGCAATTTTGTATTCAATTTATAAATTACTCAGTTATTTTTTGGTGGATGTTTTTGTTTGGTGTTTTTATTGTCGTAGCATGAAAAGTTAGTCAAGATAATTTGGCATATGAGGTTTTATTTCATGCCAAAACATGACATAATTTATCTAGCATAGAGTGCACTCGGACTCAACAAGGGAAAATCATTAAGTGTGTGATCCCCTGTCACAGACAGTCTTGAAGGCTAGTCTCTACCTTCTTTCATATGTACAAAGAAAACATGCATATTTTCCTGTTGTTGAACTTCATCTGAAGGATAGTGATAATTATTGTTTTCAAAATTCTTCTTTGGTTTGATGAAAACTCCAAGGACAAAAAAAAAAAAAATTACTCTTGTAACTCAGATAAGGAAAAGTTAGAGTACAACTTCCTGGGATTCTTCTAAGGGAGATGTTTGCTACAGGGATATCATAAGGACCTGTAGGGTAGAATGTTGGCAGCCAGAGACACAAAACTCTGGGTGACTTCAATAAAGAACAATTTTATTTTTCCCACTGCTGTTTGTATATTGTTGAAATAGTTACTAGGGATGGCATTACCAACAGAGCTTAAACTAACAGCATCTTTCACCCCTTATCTGAGCTCTTCTGCATTTTTTTCCCCTGAAAGGCATTCCTCCTTGCCCTTATCTCTTGCCAGCAATGTTTCACAGTCATAAGCCACATCTTGTTCTGTATCTGTGGTTGAGTTAGAAACTGTAGACTTCAACTGTCTGGGTGCTAAAGAGCCCACTTTAAACTGAGACACAATTCAGAAGGCACAGGATTGAAAATATTCACTGCACAATATGAGTTCAATGGAAACAGTAGGCATGTAGCTTTCTGTAGAGACAGCAGATAGAAGCTCAGGGATTAGAGACAGATGTACTACTGTGCACATGTGGCATCCAGTAAATAAGCAACATGGGTGTACATTCCAACTGCTTCATTTGGAATAATGGGAACTTCAAAATACTCAAATTGTAAAACAAAGTGAGAGTGAATTATTGGAAGAAATTAATGGTTATGTATAAAACGTTTGACCATTGATTTCAGAATAGGATTATGACTAAATAAAAAGAATACTACATGAGAAATCAAACATTTCAATAAAAAAGTTGAAATGAATCAGAACACATTTCCAGAAAAGAGAAATGGAATATGAAAACTAGCAACAATTTTACTTTAGTAACACTTATTAACTTTTTAATTAATTATCTTGCAGATGAATTAGAACATATATAAATTCATGTATAGAATATATAGCAATAGAGAGCAATGTTTTTGAAGTTTGTCTTAAGGCTTTTATTGTGACTATAATATTATTGCTGTATTGTTCCCAACATCAGGGAAATTTACATTTCTTACCCAAATATTATCTTGGAAAAAGTGCCCCAAAGGTCAGATTTTGAGAAAAATAAAACAAAACTAGGCATTGTATAAAATTGCTCTGTCCCTAATTATTCTCTACAGCTTTTTCTCTATTCTTAAAACCACATATCCTTGAATCTTTAGAAAAGCCCATTTCAAAAGCATCTTTGTTACTAGGAGAACAATACTATAATCCATTAATGCCCATTAACACACTTTTGCAGATTCAATGTTTGTTGTTGTCCAGGTGAATGAGCATTACTATAGAGACAAAGAACCTGTGGAAATAGATGCCAGAACAGGAATGCATTCATTCAGATGTTCCAAATAAGGACAGTGTTTTATGTCACCTACCAAGCAGGATAGTGCTCAAAAACAAAGTAGTAACATGATTCATAATAATTACAAATTGTATATGAAGGAAGAGAGAATTTTTTTAAAAAGAAAAATATGGAAAGGAATAATAATATGTGATGTTTTTATTTATTTGCAAGGCTGTTTAAAATAATAAAGTTAAAAAATTAAAAATAAAATAACTATTTGAATAATGAACATTTTATTTAACATCCATTTTTCAAAAATCTGGTGAAACTTATTTTACTTATCATCACTTTGGTGTCTTATTACATGAGCATTAGTATATAGATTTATAAAAAGGTTATAAATTAGTATCTATTTAAAATATATTAATTTGACAGTGGTGGGAGGTAATTTACTTACTTCCATTTTTTTTAATTAAAGTTTTTGAATAGTTTTATTGTCAAATAATGTTTGGATGGGAATACAGCAAATTCTCAGATTCTCCTTTCTCCTACATCATCTTTAACAATGTCAATACATGCCTTTGATTGGGACATTGGTTAGCTTTTATTCTCTTGTACTGATGGACCCGATTTCTGAAAGTCTATTCTGTTCAAATAAAAGTTTCCTTGATGAGGGGTAAGAACAGACTTATATGTGAGTATAGGAACACATATTTAGAATGTAGTTAGGCATTCTGTTGATATAGTAAAATGGTGATTACATGACATCATGGGCCCTAGGTAGTTGTCTAAGTTTAAAATACCAGGTATGGTTTCCCTTTTAATGAGCAGATGTTAAGTCCAAGTATAGAGATGTTAGTAATGCTCAGGAATTGTGGAAGAGCAGCAGGCAGAAAGACTGAAGGAGTCAGAGGAAGAAGGCTGTTACATTGTGTGTTCTAGGATTTTAAGAAGCTACACAAATGGAGTCTCCCCAACATGGTTGCTTAAATATAAGATGAACAGGGAGGACACCTTAAGAAACGCTAATGTGTATTGGGCAGCTGCCCAGCCTTGGCCTGGAAGCTCCAACCCCCACTGAGGCTTTGGTAATGGTCATGCCCACAAGGCGGGGCTGAGGGAGGAAGCTGAAGACCCAGGTTCCAGAGGAGAGGTCTTTCTTGGTTCTGGGACCTGGACTCTGGAGGTGGACTGAGCAGAGTTCTCCAGAGAACACTGCTGGACTGCGCCATACCTTTGCCAGACCCTACAACCTATCCCTTCATTTGTAAGCTACCCCACAAAATAACTATGTGGAGTGGCCTTAATGTGCATATGTGTGTGTGTGTGTGTGTGTGTGTGTGTGTGTGTGTGTGTGTGTGTGTGTGTAACAACATTTTAAAAGAGGCCATGAACTTGTAAAGTACCGGGGCCTGATATGGTACATAAAAGGAGAAAAGAGAAGGGTAAAATATATAATTATCATATCAAACAGTTTAAGATATCTATGGCTACATTAGACTTTGTTCTTTTGCAACCATTTTTCAATAAAAATATTTTTCATTTCTTGATAATCTGATTAACTATAAAAAGCCTTTTTTTTTTTTTTTGAGACAGAGTTTCTCTGTGTAACTTTGGAACCTTTCACTCTGTAGCCCAGGCTGGTGTCAAACTCACAAAGATCTGCCTGCCTCTGCCTCCTGAGTGCTGGGATTAAAGGCATGCACCACCACCGCCACCACCACCACCTGGTGCAACTATGTAGCCATTAAAGTTGCTTCAAAAATGCCATGGTATGACTTTGTGTTTCTGAATCGCCTAAAGCTTAGACAATGAAGTAGAATCCATGCCATCACTGTAAATGCACATTGTTTCAATGTCTTACATACTTGTAAGTCATTACTAAATGTGAGCCAACAGTTACCAATTTGGAAATTTTCTGTCTTGGATAATGGTACCTAAATGCAACTTTTCTAAGAGGATAGAAAAGATGGTGAAGGACATATGTATTCAAGGGATACCCTTCCCATGAGTGAGGAGTGAAGGAGAGGAATAACAGTTCATTGCTGAGACAATTCCTAAGTTATTTAGCTCAGTTTTGTTGCCACAATTTACTATTTTTCTCAGATATGTCCTCTCTCTCTCTCTCTCTCTCTCTCTCTCTCTCTCTCTTTCTCTCTCTCTCTCTCATATATAATGTATGAATGTATGTGTGAATATAAACTATATAGAAATATAAGTTCGATCAAATTATTAAGGTCACTACCATCATTTTTACTGCAAATGTGAATCACATTATTCCATCTGATCACTCTTCTATACCTTGTTGCCTTGGTTAGATACAGCAATTTCCAAAACTATTAACTTAATTTGAAAGCTTATTTTTTATTATTTTAATCTTTTTTTTCTTTTCTTTTATTGAAAATGGATTTTTCATACATTTTCTTATTATGGTTTTCCCCAAAGCTTCTAATGAACAGAAAATGGGATGTCTGAGAGAAGCCCACAAGAAAGATCAAGCACTGTTTTCTTTCTGTTGTGACACTATGAAGCTGAGAAATTGACTCTGGAAGTCATTGTTATATTAGCAGTGACAAGGACAAGTTTTGTAAGGTAGAGAATTGCAGCCACAAAAATCATATTTTCCCAGGAGGTTGAACAGAAGTCAAGAGCCTATTGCAAGGTTACAGCAGAGTCCGTCCTGGCTTTTGAGAACTATTTCAAAGGTTCTTTCTTTCTCTTAAGGCGAGGACTGAGAATTTGCTGCCCTGGTGCTTTGGATATCAAACTAAGACAAGGGTACAAAAATTTAACATATTGTATTGTGTTTAGATGTATCTTCCACCAACAGTCAGAAGGTTTATACAGACATTAAGTAGGTATTTTTTATGAGTGTATAAAAGGTTATAGTTGAACATTAAGTTATTTCTCTTTTAGTAATGCTAGCATTTGAAATTAGAATTAATTGATAAGAAATATTAAGGTTTTAAAATAATTAAAAAGTCAAATGTCTTGGAATTAGGTCTTTTAATCAATGAACACAATGTGTATCAAAAAATCAAGACCTAAAGTTACATGTGAGTTAATACTTTTAGGCTTACAAATGGTTCAGAATGTATCAGTGTCTCTCTGCCCCAATGTCTTGTTTATGGAGCCCTGACTAACCTGAAAATTTCTATGCAACCAGGTTCTTCTTTCACTCAACACTCCCAAGCCTCAGATGTCTGATTTCTAGAATCACAAGATGGATCAGCACCCCCAAAATTGTTTTTAAAGTTGCAGAAATAAGTTATTTTATTTTAATACTAATCCTAGAAATAAATGCTGTAATGCTCCCATTGGTTCCTAAAAGAAAGTTGATTTAATCAGAAATGTATCTGTTTTTAGATAATACATATACATATACATTTTAGATAATACATATACACACGTATGTGTATACAGTGATTTAGTATAATGAACACTAAATTACTAAACAATGAGTTAGAATACAAATACATAATAATATACATTTACAAATACTAGCACATCATTAACAAATGAATAGGAAAAGTAAACCCAAGACTCCAGTTCATCACATGATTGGCTATAGTTTACAATGGTGCAGAAAATTTTCCAACACAACCAAGAGGAATCTTCCTTCAAGTGTGAAGAGTTATCTTTTTCCAGATAATCAATATATTAACAATTGTTTCTCTTGATGTCCAGTGATTGCAGATAAGCCCAACTCCTATTTAGCTGGGAAATCATGAGGACAGTAGCTTGTTCTTATAATGTTCTGAGCACATAAGGAACACAGGAACACATGGTTGCTCAGGCTGTGGAAGCGCTTCCACTGCTAAGCTGAGTGCTGGGATTGAAGGCATGTACCACCACCACCTGACAAGAGAAGAATCCTTTAGTAATAGTTGCTGGAACACCTGGGCATTTATTTGCATGCATAAAAAATGACCAGAGATAGACTTTTCCCCACAGGAATCCACTAAAACACATCATTGACCTAACTATTAATCTCTGAATTGCAATCTCTAAAAATACTGCAAGATAACAAAAGAGGAAAATCATGTTGATTGTGAATTGAGAACATATTTTAGTACTAAATACTAAAATATTGATTCACAGAGGAAAATAACGCTGTTAACATTAAAAACTGCTCTGTCATAGAAGCTTTTAAATAACTGAAAGGAAAAACAATACTTTTGACATTAATATTAATATTTCCATGACTGCATACTCAGAAAGTATATTGTTACTGTTCTTACAGCTCTTTTAAGAAATACAAATTATCTGTAGGAATTTCTATTTACAGCAAGCAAGTACTGTCTTCCTAGTATTTTTTTCCTGTCTGTTGACTGCCTGTTCACGCTATCACTTGTTACCAGGTTTTGATTTTGTTTTCTTTGCAAATATAACCATATAATGATAGAACTATATGGCGATTCTTTGTACAACTGGTTGAAGAACATCCAGACTGCTGTTATAGTGTCTGAACTGTTTACATTACCAACTGCTGCTGTAGAAACAAACTCAGAAAACATCACAGGAAGTAAAAGAAGGCCAGCATTCATGTACTCAGATTCCACTGATATGAAAAGTAATGAGACCATATGCATACATCAAGAAAGATTCAATAAATCACATCTGAATAGAATTATAAAAGTTTAAACACTACATTTACCCCCAAACTGAAAGTGAATACATTTCTGGGAAAGTGTTTGTGTGTTTTGTCAAGCATTCTATTTGCTGTAACTTAGATGTGCAGCTTCAAGGAATTGCCTGGAAAAGAGAATGAATCAGTCCTCATAGGAAGTTTCTCTTTCTACTTTACTTTCACAGTTCAGAGGTGGCTTTCAGAAACAGTGAGAAGTGGGAAAACAGCTTGGGTGATGAGCAGAAAAAAGCCAGGCTTCAGTAGCTAGGAGAAAGAGAAGTCCACACCACAGTGCTCTTTGTACTAAAACCTGCTCATCACTTTTTTGATACTAGTATCCTATCAACAAGAATGTCTTACCAATGCATTTCTTTTTTTTGTGTGTGTGGGGGCATGTTTTGAGACAGGGTTTCTCTTTGTATTTATGATGCTACAGTACCCTACTCTATGGTACAGTAAGCTATAGAACACTACAGAACACAAGGGAACGGAACATTATGGTACTCGACTTTATGGTACGCTCCTTCTCGGCTCAGGTTGGTACGTCTCAGGGCAAGCTGGGGATTTAGCTCAGTATTAGAGCTCTTGCTTAGGAAGCACAGGTCCCTTAGGCAAGGGCAAGGGCAGGCAAATTGAAACTTAACAGAAATAAAGGACTTAACTGATGTTATGACTCACATGGAATTAATCGATATCTATAGAACATTCCACATGAAGAAAAAGAACATATCTTCTTCTCAACACCTCATGGAACCTTCTCTAACATCGACCACTTACTTGGCCACAAAGCAAATCTCAACAGATACAAAACAATTGGAATAACCTCCTGTGTTCTATCGGACCACCGAGGCTTAAAGTTAGATTTCAACAACAAAAACTACAGAAAGCCTACAATCTCATGGAAACTGAATAATGCCCAACTGAATCACCAATGGCTTAAGGAAGAAATTAAAGACTTCCTAAAGATCAATGAAAATGAATACACCACATACCCAAACTTATGGGACACTATGAAAGCAGTGCTAAGAGGGAAATCCATAGCATTAAATGCCCACACAAAGAAGTTGGAGAAATCTCACGCTAGTGATTTGACAGCACACAAGAAGAAGCAAAGTCTCCCAGGAAGAACAGATGCCAGGAAAGTATCAAATTGAGAGCTGATCCTTTCAAAAGGTCATAAAATCTTTGAGAAAAAATTACATTTACATCAGATAGCATGTTGCCTCTGTAAAACTGGTAAAATACAATAAATCTAAACTTCTCTCTATGGTAATCACAAGGCCAAACAAAAGTTCAACCTGGCAAAATAACTTCTCATCATTTGTGTACTGTGACGAGGATATAAAGTTAATTGACTAAAATGATATTATTTACCTTTGTCAAGAAAGTACTACACTGTAAAATCTTACTATTTTATTGAAAACAAATTATTTTATCTCCACATTCTTATTCTAAGTTTGCTTATGGGGAACTTATCCATAAGTAATGAAGCTAGTAAAATTTTCTGATAATCATTACTTCATTTTATTTGTATGGAATTCATATAAATAATGTGAGCACATAAACAAGTGATCTTTCATGAAACTATTAATTAATACTTTTTTTCTGAGTCATGGTTTATCTGTGCAGCCCTAGTAGTCCTGGAACTCGCTCTGTAGACCAGGCTGGCATTGAATTCAGAGATTGGCCTGCCTCTGCCTTCTAAATGCAGGGATTAAAGGTGTGTGTCACTACTGCACAAGAGGTGGCTAGGTTGAGATCATACTTTTTGATCTATGTTAAAATGTAGAATGCAGAAATATATGAAAATATGATGCAAAGAATAAGGAAACACAGACTAGATATCCATAATGAACTGATGTATTACAATCTAGGAAAAGAGATGAAAATTAGTCTGCATACTTTGTATAGTTTTTGCATAAAAATATTTTTACAGAAAAGTATACTTCTATCCAAATAAATATAAATGGGCAAGTAAAATGATTATTACATTTAAAAGCCTCACATACCTTCATATCTTAAAAATAATGTCTCCTCTATTATGCTTGTCTTCAAACAATACATAGCCCATGTTTCAAGACTATAAGATTTTATATCAGTTTTAATTATTGAAAGTTGTATTCAAATCAAAACTATTTTGTAAAAGAATAAATGGAATTCAACATAAAATTTTATCATCCCTTTATCTTTCTATCTCATTGAGTGACCATATGTATGTCACTAAACTTCTTTTTTTTTTAATTTTACACATCAGCTATGGGTCCCCCTGTCCTCCCCACTTCTGCCCCTGCTCCCACATTTCCCCATCCCCTCCCCTCCATTCCCATGTCCTCCAGGGCCAAGACTCCACTGGGGATTCATTTAAACCTGGTGGATTGAGTACGGGCAGGTCCAGTCCCCTCCTTCCAGGCTGAGTAAAGTGTCCCTGTGTAAGCCCAAGGTTCCAAACAGCCAGCTCATGCACTAAGGACAGGTCCCAGTCCCATAGCCTGGATGCCTCCCAAACATTTCAAGCTATTCAATTGTCTCACTTATCCAGAGGGCCTGATCCAGCTGGGCACTCCACAGCCTTAGGTTCATAATTCATGTGCTTCCATTTGTTTGGCTATTTGTCACTATGCCGATCCAATCTTGGTGTCAACAATAATTCATTCTCTTACAGTCCCTCCTCTTTCTTGACAATTAGACTCCTGGAACTCCACATGGGGCCTGGCTGAGGATCTCTGCATCCACTTCCATCTGTTATTGGATGAGAGTTCCAAGATGACTGTTAGGGTGTTTGGCCAAGTGATCACCAGACTAGGTCAGATCAGGCTTTCAGTCAAACATTACCAATAGTCTACAGAGGATGTATCATTGTGGATTTCTGGGGACCTGTTCAGAACTCTGCCCATTCCTGTTCTCATGTGGTCATCATTTATCATGGTCTGTTATTCCTTGTTCTCCTTTTCTGTTCTTGATCCAGCTGGGATCTTCTGCTCCCCTAAGCTTTCTTTCCCTCAAATCTTCCCTTCATTATTCCCACTGTCCAGGTTGTTCATGTATATCTCATCCATTTCTCTGTCATTAGGCGCAGACACAGACACATAGACACAGACACTGAAAGAAACAATCAATCAATGGGACCTGTTGAAAGTGAGAAGCTTTTGTAGAGCAAAGGACACAGTCATCATGACAAAGAGACAGCCTAGAGATTGGGAAAAGGTCTTCACCAACCCCACATCTGACAGAGGGCTGATATCCAGATATAAAGAACTCAAGAAATTAGACATCAAAAATGCCCAACAGTCCAATTAAGAAATGGACTATAGAACTAAACAGAGAATTCTCCACAGAGGAAGTTCAAATGGCTGAAAGACATTTAAGGAATTGCTCAACATCCCTAATCATCTGGGAAATTCAAATCAAAACGACTCTGGGATACCACCTTACACCTGTCAGAATGTCTAAGATCAAAAACACAGAAGACAGCTTATGCTGGAGAGGATGTGGAGCAAGGGGAACTCTCCTCCCCTGCTGGTGGGAATGCAAGCTTGTATAGCCACTTTGGAAATTAATATGGCACTTCCTTAGCAAACTGGGAATCAATCTCCCCAAAGACCCAGCTGTAGCACTTTTGGGCATATACCCAAGGAATGCTCAATCATACCACAAGGGCATTTGCTCAGCTATGTTCATATCAGCATTGTTTGTAATAGCCAAGATCTGGAAACAACCTAGATGCCCTTCAACTGAAGAATGGATAAAGAAAATATGGTACATATACACAATGGTGTACTTACTCAGCAGAGAAAACAATGACATCATGAGGTTTGCAGGCAAATGGATGGATCAAGAAAAAATCGTCCTGAGCAAGGTAACCCAGACTCAGAAGGATGAACATGGTATGTACTCACTCATAGGAGGATACTAGATGTAAAACAAAGATGACTAGACTGCTATACAACTCCAGGGAGGCTACCTAGAAAATGGGACCCTAGGAAAGACACAGGGATTGCCCAATGACAGAGAAATGGATGAGGTCACTACACTTCTATGAACCTCAGTTCACAGAAGGAAAATACTAATAATCCATTTTGTATGATTGTGAAGTTGAAAACTGGGATGAATAAGTATAGCAATTTAGGATCACCACACTGAAATTCAGATTTAGCTAAATTAGCTAATTTGGTCAATCACTACCCCTGAGTATTTTATCGGGGTTTTTGGAGTAGATCAAGGATAAGAGGTTTTAAATAGAATCATAATCATCTACATAATATAAAAATATGTTATATTTTTCCTACATGATACCGTATTTTAGCCTAAAGAATTAGAACTTTTCATTATAATAATTCATGGGAGTTAGAATTCATTAGACTTGTGTTCGGAAATTTTTATTTTTAAATCTCTCAAGGGAAAATCAACCTAAAAAAATAAAATCTGCATGGTTTTTGCTGGAATAAGTAAACAGAATCTTGACAGTTGTGGGAAAATACACTTGTTGTGCCCTGCTGATTTCCCACAGATACCTCAGAGCAGACAAGTAGATAAACACTGCAACCAGGGACCAGCTGCAAGTCATTTTCACTACTGAACTTTCTTGCTAAATATTTTTTTGGGAAAATTTATCCAAGTAAAAGAATTTTGAAAGTCATAAAGACAGAAGATAAAACATAAAACATTTCAAAAACCTTAAAAGGCAGGAAGCACAAGAGGAAAAGGGCAGAGTCTGTTTGTGTCAAAGTTTTCTTGGGCCGAGGCTGAGAGAAATCCATTTTCAGTTAAGGAAGGGGTTAAAGTATACCATGGAACTCTTCACAAGTAATGTCCTAGAACATCTTGGCATCACATGACATACAATCTTGACTATGGAATGTCAGTTACCACACACACATACACACACACACACACACACACACACACACACACATACACACACACACACACACACACACATACACACACACACACACACACACACATACACACACATACACACACACATACACACACACACACACACAGAGTGTATAGTGTTTAGTAGCCTAGTTAATGATGTAACAATTGTAAAAATAATTTTAATACTATCCTTAGGAAGAAATAATGGATTGCAACCTGTCTTAATTAGTTTTCTATTGCTGTGAAAAGACACCAGGACCAAAGCAACTTTTAAAACACGCGTTTTTTGAGGCTTTTTTACAATCACTCTGGTGGGGAACATGGAGGCAGGCAGACACTGGAGATGTGGCTGTGAGTTATATCTAATCCACAAGCAGGAGGTAGAATGACATGTGTGTGTGTGTGTGTGTGTGTGAGAGAGAGAGGGAGAGTGAGAGAGAGAGGGAGGGAGAGAGAGGGAGAGAGAGAGAGAGAGAGAGAGAGAGAGAGAGAGAGAGAGAGAGAGAGAGAGAATAACATGATTTTAAGACCTCTTCAATAATGGTGCACTTTCTAATCCTAAACAGTTCCACCAACTGGAGACAAAATATTCAAATATATAAGCCTATGAGGCCACTCTCATTGAATCCACCATGTAACATTTCTTCTGTTTCTGCTAAGCTCTACTATACTTTATAAATGATATAGTAGATGACCACTAAATGTATACAAGAGATGAAATCCAGGTAGCATTCTCCTTACCAAAACCCACTTGTTAGTAGAGTTCAAATGGATCTTCGTGGATTAACAAGTATGTTTTGCTAACATTAAAAGGACCCACTTGCTAGTATAGTTGAAATGGGTCTTCATGAATTAAAAAGTACATTTTGCAAACATTAAAAGAACAACATATACACCAGTATCCACCTTGCCCTTTGAAAGTGTTGTCTCCCCATCACATCTTTTATGAATTCAGCTCCTCTCTAACTTGAATTTATGACATTTGTTTCATAAAGTAATACCACTGCATAAAATTTGGATATTACTTTTGTCATGTAATAGTGGCTGCTGCTTCTTAGCACTATCACTGACACATAGCACTCATTCCTTGTTTATTTTTGGATTATTATTGAATGGGTGCCCTACATTATAGAATTAGATCATTGTGATAATTATGTAAATATGGAAATTTGGGAAATATTTGCATGTTTAAGGACTTTAATGTTAACAACCACCCCATCCCCCATATGAAGTATATCAATCATGGAGCAAGCATTCAGCTCACTTTCAATCCTGGGTAACATGTTTATTGGTAGGTTTGATCTTCCTAAATTCAAAACATTGTGTCATTTTCCACTGACATTCATAGTATAATATAAAAGGCTCGGGAGAGGGATGTGATTTAATCAACTCTTCCAACTAAGCAAAACAAGAGGCCTGGACTCAGGAAAATGATTAGTAAATTTCACAATAACCATGGGTTGGCTTCTTAGATTAGACATTCATTCCAGTTTACAAATTAAACAACTGTAACTCAGAAGAAAGTTGGTAAAAATCACTTGTCTAGCAAACTCTGGAAGCAAAAGTCTACTGTCCCTATGAAAGATGAATTCATCTGGGCAGGATTTCAGTTCCACTAACAATGCCTTCAGAGTGATGAAGTGCTTTGTTTACTTCAAAATTTCAGCTAATTGTTTCCATGCTTTTTTTACATAATGAATAATGACTAATTGCATTGATTGTGTTGCTTTTATTCTCAATAAAGTGCTCTTGTTTCCTTATTTATTATTTTTTTCATCTAACTGAATGATGGGCTTCATTTTTGTCTAGTCCATTGCTGGTATGGAATTTTCTTCTGAAGTCAAGTATGTGGAGCAAATCACTAAGAAATATTTTCTCCCTCAGCCATCTACAGGCATTTAAAATTATTTAAATAAAATTCATTAGTATCACTCTCTTTGTATTTGCAATATCAATTTGCTTCTGATTCTTTTACAAATTGCTTTTTTCTTTAGAGTTAGTGGGACAATTTTTTTCTATAATATGTTGTTTCTACAAACACCTTTTAAATACTAAATATTTTCCAGAATGTATAATTTAAAAACAAAAATGTCTAAGAATACAAATGATAAATTCAGCAATGATAACTATGGGTGTCATTCATATAGATAACACAAACAAACCAACAAAGAAAACAGTGGGAAGCCACACCTGTTTCCACGTGTGTCTATAGAAAATGTTACTTATTTTAACTTCTGTATGCATTTGGTCTGGTTTGATTTTGTTAAAGGCTGCATCAAATTGTAGACTTGTTTAATGTAGGAACTTTTCTTTTACCAGACCAACAATTTTGGGTAAATATATTAGCAACATTTAAAAGACAGTTATTATTTTATCAAAGGTAATCTTAAGCAGGTAATCTTTGACAATATCTAATTTCACACTGTATTGGTGAAAAGCATAAAATATATTTCTATTAGATATCAATCTACTCAAATATTTTGGTTTCAAATTTGACAATTAAATTGCTTTTGAAATCAATTAAAAGAAGGAACTATCATCTTTGTATTTACATTAGCTTCATTTTGGGCTAAGTGGTGCTAGGTGAGACTGATTTAACTCTAAACAAAGAATTACAGACAACTAAGAAATGTTGAAAAGGGAAAATACTCCTCTTCCCAGTGAAGGACACATCAATAGTTTATCCATCATCAAATGTCTATCCTGAATACATATATATAGGAAACATTCTACACAGTTATCATGTTATATTTTGGAATATATGTATATATGTAGGCATATACATTTGTAAAAACAATTTATGAATAAAAGGTCAATGAATTTGAAAGTTATTAAGGAGAAAGAAAGGGAAAGAGAAAATAATGTAATTATCTCACAAATAAATGAAAACAAACATTTCTTAAAAGGGAGAATACTTATAGACTGAGATCAAAATCCAATTATAAATACAAGTATTTATGTATATATCCAGATAAGGCTATATATGTAGATATACACAACATTAGTGACAACATGGGTATTTCAGCAAACTGAAATTATCGGTCATTATATTACCACCAGAGAACATTTTATATATATTGTTACTTTTCCATAAATGAGCAATAAAAAATAAATATACTATATTCTATTCAATTAAAACAATTATAAATTAATAAAACTATGAATATAAAAATACCATGAATCAAAGAATAATCAAATAATTTCAGCTTTGGCATGCTGTGCTGTACAAAATCAATCAACACTTCAATACTTTTCTCTATTGTGAGGTAAACTATTTGTTATATACTCAAGATGGAATCAAATAAATGGTTAAATTGTTAAACCATTGATCTATTTGGTACCTGGGTCTCTAGCCTAAATGAATTAGTGGACTGATCCTAGATTCCACTCATCTTGTACTTTTGAAGAGGAAATTGCCATGGCAACTGGGTAGCACTTTCTGAAACCCATGACCTTTTATGAAAAGGAAAGTTCTAAAGAAAGAATACACACACACACACACACACACACACACACACACAGAGAGAGAGAGAGAGAGAGAGAGAGAGAGAGAGAGAGAGAGAGAGATACAGAGACAGAGACAGAGACACATAGAGACACACACAGAGAATATCCAGAGAAGAGCAAATCCAAAATTTAACTAAATAAATCTGAGTAAAATCAATTGAGCAATGAGACCCAAAAGAAAGATACTACCTAAGAAAATTATGCAGTTCAGTTCAGATAGTGAAGACCTTCATGTAGGTCACTGATCAGAAATAAGATGTGGATTTCAAAGAAGTGTGGAAACCTTTAATGCTATTATGTTACATTAAAATTAATTTAGCAAATTAGTGAGAAGGACACTTTGAAAGCAAAGAGTTTAAAAATAAAATAAAGCTGTACCATTAACTCAGGATCTATTCACCGAGGGCATACTTTAATATGCTACATCACTTTATTTCCTACTGATATGATAAACACCATGACAAAAAGTAATTTAGGGAGGAAAGTATTTATTCCAGGTTACACATGACAGTCCAATATGAAGAGAAGTCAGGGCAGGAAACTGGAAGCCAGAACTGTAGCAGAAGCCATAGTTACTCCCATGACTTGCTCAACCCACCTGCTTACACATCTTAGGAACATCTGTCCTCCAGTAGCATCACACCTAATAGGCTGAGCTCTCCTGTATCAGTCATTAATCAAGAAAATGACCCACAAATTTTCCTACAGGCAATTTGATGGAGGCATTTTCTCAAGAGAGATTCTTCATCCCAAATTAATCTAGCTTGTGTCCAGTTAGCACAAAACTTACCGGGACTTATCCCACCACAGATATAGACATTGGTGCAAATAACAGCAGAAGGCCTAATAGACTAGAGTAATGATGCTGAAAAGGACAAAGTTTGAAAATTTACAGTGTGCAACTGGATACTTGATAGTGATACTTAAAGAAGCACATTATGAGATATTTGATTATGGACAAAAAAAACTATAAAGAAAAAACTTTTCACAACTACTGGTCTAGATAAAAGACAAGACAACAAGTAGGATATATTTTGATTCCATATGTTATGAAGTTTCAGAGAAGGAGATAATCTAAACTATGTAAAGACCAGAGAATAAAATTCTGAAATGTACTGAATTTGGGGTCTAATTAGGGAGCCAGTGGAGATACCCACACAACACATATTAGAATAAACCCATGGGAGCTGCAAGAATAGGTTGTTATTAGAGAAAAATGATCCGTACAATAATAGTATATTTAGAAGAAAAAATATATATAACAACATGTTGCTAAGTCCGTGAGTTAGGACAAAACTGCATTATAATTTTAGGAAAATAAATTTTTTTGTGACATCTCCAGATTACATGTTATAAGGAACATTGAAAACAAAGCAAAAATCTAATGCATTCTTAAATCTTAGCCATACTTTACTGGCACTCTGTTATATTGGGATTAATTACAATGCACAAGAATTGAACAGTATAAAATCACAGAGAAAGTTTCACAGGCTCAACAGTGCTATAAGTATAGTCCAATTTTATTTCTAAATAATTTGTATTATCAAGTAATTTTCTCCAATTAAATTTTTTATGAAACCACAATGATTAGGTTTGATTCCCTATAGATCCTTATTTCAGAGAACAATATCATTATTTCACTTTAAAATTGAGAAAAAAAGGAGAGATGCTGTTCTCAACTTGCATATTTCAAAAAATTTCCATAAATTTACACTCTATTATCATTAAAAATAAATTCCAGTGGGGTGAGTCAAATAAATTTACACATAGTAAGATGTGTAAAATAAATTTACACATAGTAAAATGTGTATCTGCAATAACCATTTATAGTCTCAAACTTCACACCTCTAATTTTGAAAACATTTATTCAGTGTCACCTATATATTTTATTTTAAAATGAAATTATTGTATTGTGTATATGTGTGTGTGTGCGTGTGTATACATGTGGATATCTGTGTGTCAAAATATACATGTGGTCAGAGGACAATTTGGGGTAGTTGGCTCCTCCTACCTGGGAAGAGAACTCAGGTTAATTAGCTTTGCAGTGTGTGTCTTTACCTACTGAGCTACCCCATCAGTCTATTACTTGTTTTAATAAAGGGCATCTTTTAATAATTAATCAGATCTCTTTGTTCTCACCTATTTTGATGGAGTTCACATAAATTGACTTGTATTTATATTTGAAACATTTCTTTGGTCAAAATTATTACATATTTGTAAATTGCAATAGAAAAATTAACAAAGGATTTTCTGCTATTTGTAAAATTAAGCATAAAATGGTAATTTTCTGTTCTTCAAATATCCCCAAAACTATGCTTGGTAGATGAGTAGTTTCCAATTTCTAAAATCCCTCAAAGTAATGATTCAATATGGACATGCTGTTCCACAGTATATGATGTTAATATTTGAGAGAACTTCAGGAGAAAGGACACTTTCTGCATGTCTTCTCCACCTGTACCTGGAAGCAGCTCATATATGTTTAAAATAATCATATAATTATGTATGTTTAAAATAATTATATAAATTATATATAAATATATATATATATATATATATATATATAAATTATATAAATATATATAAATATTATATATATATATAATGGAGATTACAGAAAATCACGAGGTATATTTGTATTAGAATAGGTTGGTTATGTTGTCTTAAAGTATACTGTTAATTATTCCAAAGTACCATGGAAAGAATTAAATACACATATACATAGACTTAAAGTGTAAAGTAAGTTAAAGGAGTGAATCACAGCCTAAATCCCGTTTCCTCGAATCCTCAGTGGTGAGCGTCTGTGCCACTCTCAGCACTTTACAGGTGGTGACACATCGACATGCTTCAGCTTTATGCAAAGGTGTCCACTTTCCATAAAATTACTTCTTTTTGAACAGCTTGGTAAACATGAAATTGATCAGCAGAAGCCTGTACACATTAAATGTACAATATGATTGGTGTGGACATACTCAAATCCTGTGGAACTATCAGCACTGCTAGCTAATGTATGAGTGTCTGGCACCTCCACAGCTTTCTGTGTTGTGATGCTGTGATTAGTCAGGCTCAATCTCTGCTATACCTCATAATTCTGCTGGTAAAACTGCCTCAAATTTTAAGTCAAATATCAGATCCATCTAATGTGTTAACAAAAATGAATTGTTTGGAAGACAAACCCACATAAAGAGAATATTTTGACAAAGTAATGTGTGTGTGTGTGTGTGTGTGTGTGTGTGTGTGTGTGTGTAGTTGTGCATATACAAGTGTATGCATGCATATGGGCCAGCACTTGACATCAGATGTCCTCTGCTTGCTCCTTCCTTTGTTGGTTTCAGGCAGAATTTCTTCTCTGAAAATGTAGCTCTCAGTTTTGGCTGTACTAGCTCTGCAATCAGAACCCTCCAGTATTCATCCCCTGCTGCTTCTGTCAGCAAGGATTATATCTTGTGATGTGTCCAGATTCTCTGGGGGTTCTGGGATCTGATCTAAGGAGTTCACATTTGCACAACACACACATCTTACACATCAGGATATCTCTAGACTCCCTCCTTAGGAAATTAAAAAATATATATGAGTAGCAATTCTAATGGGCAGAAATCTTACTCTCCAATTAAGCTTCTTATGGAGATAGTTTACATAGATAACAATTTTGCATTGTAAATATATGCCATATCATATAGTGATAGCTATAATATGCATTGAATTATTGTAATTTTACATACAAATCATAGAATTATCAGTTAAAGTTAGTAAGAAATCAGTATTCTACACTCATATATGTGCCAACTTTGATGGTAAAGTAACAATATTCAGGGAACAAAGGAGTGCGTTAATTATGATGATTTTAGATGTGAGAGATATGATACTAGCATTTTACAGCAATTAAAAAAAAAGTCTAAATTAAGAGTACTATCATTCATCTTTCCCTGAGATTTAGGTTAGCTATGACACTGAAACTTCACTTTCTCATTATTTTCTTAAGCAAATATCCAGGTTTCATTTTTAAAGAAATCATATCTATTTGTTTTTGTGCAAGTAGTTAAAGTATTATATAGGTTGAGGTATTAACCTGCCTCTTATGTCAACACATGATTACTTGAAGAGATTATCTAATGGTTTGTATATAACTGTATGCTATTAGAATGTGTTGACATAAATAAGAGGCACTGGTTTTAAATATTTTCTAGTACTACACTTACTAAAATGTCAAAAACCATCAAAGAATCATCAGCACAAACTCTGATATTCATTCTTGCACTACAAACACTTCTCTCACTGAGCCATATCCTTAGCCTGGCTTTTACCAGACTACAGCCCCTTTCCTGTGCTCCACACTAGTGCCCACAGCCCTGGCAGAATGAAAGCCAGAGTGGTATAGGGACCCCAGAGAACACATTACCAAAAAAACCCCAGCAAAACCCCTTTTAGCCTGTCCAACAACTCCATACTGCACACCCACTCCTGGGCTCCATATCCTAACCTACTACTTTGGAAGACACCTTTGGCTTTACCAGAGGCCAGGCAGAATCTAGGAAACTCAGGTAAGACACTGCCCACCTAACACTCCTTAAAAACTGTCCAATAACCAAAGACTGCACTGTTGTAGAATATTGTTTCAAGGTGTGTTACTTTAGTTTATGTTGCTTTTGTTTAACTGTGAAGTTATGTTACTGTGCCGGTCTAAAATACCTGATTGTCTAATAAAGAACTGAATGGCCAATAGCAAGGCAGGAGAAAGGATAGGCGGTGCTGGCAGGCAGAGAGAATATATAGAAGGAGAAATCTTGGAGGAAAAAAGGAGTGAGAGAAGGAGGAGGACTCCAGGGGCTAGCCACTCAGCTACACAGCAAGCCATGGAGTAAAAGATAAAGAAAGGTATACAGGAATAAAGAAAGATAAAAGCCCAGAGGCAAAAGATAGATAGATGGGATAATTAAATTTAAGAAAAGCTGGCTAGAAACAAGCTAAGCTAGGGCTGGATATTTATAAGTAAGAATAAACCTCCATGTGTGATTTATTTGGAAGCTGGGTGGCAGGCCCCTCCAAAGACTGGAGGGTCCAAGGAGTAAAAAGCCACTGCACTCCACCTCCTGGGCTCTGTGCTGAGGCCCACAGCCCTGGCTGCTTTATGGTAGGCCAGGCTGGTCCTAGGGACCCCAGGAAAGTCACCATCCACTGCCCACTAACATCGTATCTCTTTAGTTGGGTATTCAGTTTGACATCTGAGCATACTGCTTTGATTAGTGTAGTAGAAGAATCAAATATAAATCTAGTTTCAATCGTTTTAGTGTTTCATATTTGCCTCTTATAGTCGTATTTTCCATTTCTCTTCATTCTTATTGTCATATGTCTTTATTTATATTTTAACTTAGTGTATTTTCTTATAGGTATGGCTTTAATCTTCCCTTTTATCACCTTCTAAATTTTCATTGTTTGTGGACCTCAGAAATGAACTTCTGCCTTTGTTCCCATACCCAGAATTCATGTTTCTCTCACAGTTGGATTCAGCTTGTTGCCACGCACAAGCTGTGTCTCTAGAATTATACTCTAATCTTGCTTATTTTATGTAGGTAACATTTAAATTAAGTTTCCGATAATTCTAGATATGTCACCCATTTTTTTTAGTTCATTTAGGCTTATTTGTCTGCTCTCAAATGTTCCATCTTATATAGCAAATGAAAACATCCTCATATATCTGATTTATGTGGTCAGTTTATGGGCAAGCAAAGATGCTAACAAGAAAAGCAGTTCCAAGGCCTTTGCAGTATTTCAAGTCAGAAGTTACAGTGGTAGTAATCTGTTTCAAGCCTACAGAACCATAGATATTTGGAAATTTTCATATTTTGAAAGTAGAACCAAGATTTGCTGATATTTTTGAAAGGGTACAAGAAAGGTGTGTCAGAAGATTGGAAACTTGAAACTTGAGCAAATGTTAGTGAAAAACAAGCCTGGAGACATGCAGTGTTTGATTTAGAGGTCAATTCACTGCTCAAGTCCAAAGAGAATTATTGGACAGGAAGTTGTACATACAAACCTGGAATATAAAAGAGAGATTTAAATCTAGAGAAATACAGAGATGACATTTTAATACTGGGAAACCAACCAAGATGTGAATATATACACACACATATGTGTGTGTGTGTGTGTGTGTGTGTGTGTGTGTGTGTGTGTATTCACAACCTAGAACTCAAAAACAAAACAGCATCAGAAAGATAGCAATCTACCTGCCTGGTAGATTCAGTACAGGCAGGTCCTGTCACCTCCTTCCCAGGGGTGCCTTGATCCTGGAGGACATGGGAATGGAGGGGAGGGACTGGAGGGAAGGCGGGGGTGGGGGCGGGAGGGAGGAGGACAGGGGAACCCATGGCTGATGTATAAAATTTAAAACACATAATAATAAAGAAAAAATTATTTATTAAAAAAAGTATTTCAAAGGTATAGATGGATTTCAATGACTCCTTTGTTATTGTTTCTTTTTGTAATTGAAAATAGATTCTTCTCTCATATAACATAAACAAACAACAGTTTCCTTTCCCTTAACTCCTCCCAACCTGCTACCAATCTGCCCTCTCCCTGGATCCAATCTCCTTCTGCCTCCCTTCAGAAAAGAGCAGGCCGCTAACAGGCAGCACCAAAACAAAACACAGTAAGACAAGGCAAAAACTCCCATACTGAGGATGGACAAGACAACCCGACGGAAGGAAAAGAATCCCAAGAGCAGGCAAAAGAGTCCAAGACACACCTGCCGCCACAGGAGTCCCACCCAAACACTGGGCTAACAGCCACATGTACACAAACAGCCTGGTGCAGACCCAGGAAGGCCCAGTGACTGAAGTCTCTGCGAGCCCAAGTGAGTCCTGCTTACCTGATTCAGTGGGCCAAATTCTCCTGGTGTCCTCCATCCCTTCTGACTCCTGCAGTCTTTCTGCCCCATGCTTCCACTAGGCCCTCCAAGCCCCAAGGGGACTGACTTGATGGAGACCTTCAATTAGGACCTTTTCTCTGATTAATGTCTGGCTGTGGGTCTCTGTATCAGTTCAATTCTACCAAATCCAATTTATCATAATATTCAGTCTCTTTCATATTAAAGTTGACCTGCTTTACTCCATTAATCTATAGCCTTTGATCTCTTTAAACATGTTAATTCAATCAGTTAAAAAGTGATGAGACATAATCCTTTTTCCTCCAGTTCAGTAATATTAGATGTTAATCTAATTTCTTTTCAAATGTATCCTCTGACTCTTCTTGGGCCTGGCTTTTCTGGTTTATCTTTAAATTTTAAGCAAAATAATTGTGTAAAGAGATTCACACACATTTTGTTATTTAAGACCTCTTCTGTACGTTATGCCAAGTGTTATCTTTCCCTTTCCTGTGTTTACATAGTCTCTATTCCTCATTAAATATATTTGCAATAACTAACAATTGTCATTGATATTATCTTCCCTGATAGCAATTGGTTTCTAGTAAAAGATAAACAGAAATTCATACTTAAACTCATATCTGCAATTTGTGTGATATTTTCCTTAAGGAATTATCTCTCTCAGGATTCCAAATTGTTAGTTCTTTTTTTTTTCAATTGGTTAGTTTTCTATCATTTGTAAAAGTAAAGCAAATCCTGGACATATTTCCATGTTTAGCTAGAACAATATCATAAATGTGTATAAGATCTTGAATTTGCATAGGAGAAGACATTGATATGAATCTTAGGGTAAACTAAACAAGAATATATACAAAAGCTTTTTCTTAGATAGTTAACAGATCTGAATGTCTTACCTATCACAATCTGTCACTGCATTTATGACTCTGAGAAATCAACAAATTAGTTAATGGGAATTTATTATAAATATTATAAATATTATAAATATTTACATGCATATTAAAGGTTTTTTCTGTGGATCATTAATTTTTAAAAAATATTTCAAACCATTTTTAAGGCAGCATTTAAAATTTAGTTACATAAAAATAAGTGCCTTTAAAGTACCGAACCCCTTTTTAAAGTGATTAAGACGGACATTAAATTTAATATGATCACACTTTTATAGTATTCAATCATACAGTGCTTATGTTACTAGAGAAGACAATTAAAACCTCAATAATAGATGTAAATAGAAAGATAAAAAATAAATACTTAAAAATCACTTAAAAATTTTCATAAAGAGCTGGAGACCCATCTTAGTGTTGTAGCACTTGCCTAAGATGTGTGAGTCTGTAGATTTAGTTCCCGGAACTTGAGGTGAAAAAAGAAAATGCATAAGCATTAATTCTATTCTATTCTCACTCTGAGAAAGACATGTACACTTGAGAGAAAATTCCTTTATATATCACAGTGCAATATACCATAAGAATATGCAATAAAACTTAAGTTAATAAAATAAAATTTTGAACTAGTATCAAATAATGCTCACATACATATGTGTTCATATAATTTAATATGAAAACATTGCTAAATTGCAAATGTAACTGAAATTTCAAAGAACAATTCCCTCCCTAAGGCTATGAGGGTTTTTTTTTGCACATTTTCAATATAATATATGTATTGAACTAAGTAAATATATACATATATATATATAAATTTGCTCATTTCTATATAAATATGGATAGATATGTATGTATTGGCTGGTTTTGTGTGTCAACTTGACACAAATTAGAGTCATCAGAGAGGAAAAAGCCTCACTTGAGGAAATGCCTCTATGAGAGCTAGCCTTGGCATTGTTTTCTGTTAGTAATCAATGGGGGAGGGTGGTGCCAGCCCTGAACTGGTAGTCCTAGGTTCTATAAGAAAGCACACTGAACAAGCCATGTGAAGCAAGCCAGTAAGCAGCACCCCTCCATGGCTTTTGCATTAGCTTCTTCCTTCAGGTTCCAGCCCTGTTTGAGTTCCTGTCCTGATTTCGTCCAATGAGTAACTGTGATCTGGAAATGCAAGCAAAATAAATCTTTTTCTCCACAACTTGCTTTTTGGTCAGGGTGTATCATTGCAACAATAGAAACCCTAACTAGAAATATATATATATATGTGTGTGTGTGTGTGTGTGTGTGTGTGTGTGTGTGTGTGTGTATACATATATAAATATGTATATACATTTATAAATATAGTATAATGTGTGTGTGCTGATTGTCAAGCTCTCCAAGGCTTAATGAGTAGCCTAAGGTTATGGTGGTATATAAGAAAGAGAAGAAAGGGTGGTGGGTAGCATAGCTATTTTCTCTTTACTGAAAAATTTTTCCTGGGAGAAGGACACAATCTCCCAAGATACCTCAAGCTCAGAAAGTTGTGTCATTAATAAGGCCTCTCCTCAACCTATTGCATACAGTAAAGGTTTCTGCAACAAAGGGAATGTTTAGTTATTAAATGCCTGCACATAAAAAATAGCTTGCAGCTTGTGGGGGTCATTATCCATTCTGGGGTGGGTTTTTAGAGATTTGGCTGCCTTTGGGCTACCCATTCTCTTGAACAATACCCCTCATCCATATTTCTGTGAGTAAACACTCACCTGAGGATCAATAAGCACCTAGTCAACTAGATTTAAGTGACACCATTTCCTTGTTCTATTTTGAGTGGCCTGTCTGTGCACGAAAGACATTTGTTCAAGTATCCCTGGAAAATCTCACACAACAAAATGAATAAAGTCTTTGTTTACAAACTTTAGCAATCATGTAAGTTAAAACTGATTATTATGAAGCCCAAAACTAGAGATTAAAGATTTTTCATCTATTATATCATTTGAATTCTCTCATACTATATATATATATGTGTGTGTGTGTGTGTGTGTGTGTGTGTGTGTGTGACAAGCAGATATATAAAAGCATATTCAATATTCTTTCATTGTATTATACTTTCATAGTTCATAATTTTATATATAAAATATCTAGATAACTTCCTTTCCCCACATTTGGAGTAGCTAAAATGAATGTAATGTAATCATTTGTATGACAAGAAGGTAAAGAAATTATACTAATCTATCTTACTGCTATGGAACAATGTTTATTTTTCACTTCATTTCTTTAAAAATAAAGTTCATTTTATCATTAAGAATTGTTTGTAAGATATATACTTCAAAGATTACATGATAAAGTCATCCTGTTGGAACCATACTTTTAAAGGCTATTATAGTAAGTTGTTATACCTAGAGCTCTAAAAATTATATATATATCTCCAGTAGAGATCAGGACAGATAAGACTTTAAATTTGTTTTTATTGTTTAATTATATGCATATGTGTGTATTTTAATAGAAATTATATGCTCTCCTTAGAGATGAAGGACATGCTCTTTAGCAAATAAGGAACCTGGCTGAATGGCTAGTGCTTGCCAAAAGAGCAACCACAGTTATAATTTATTTATTTTTTTGGTTTGGTTTTTGCTTTGGTTTGTTTGTTTGTTTTTTAAGGCAGGTGGTTTTTTTTTCTTTATTGCACCTTTAATTTTTTTTTAATTTATTATATTTGTGTTTTAATTTTACACATCAGCCATGGGTTCCCCTGTCCTCCTCCCCATCCTGCTCCTGCCCCCACCTTCCCCCCAGTCCCTCCCCTCAATTCCCATCTCCTCCAGGGCCAAGACTCCCCTAGGGATTCATTTAAACCTGGTGGATTCAGTACAGACAGGTCCAGTCTCCTCCTTCCAGGCTGAGCAGAGTGTCCCTGTGTAAGCCCAAGGTTCCAGACAGTGAGTTCATGCACTAAGGACAGGTCCGGGTAAGGACAGGTCTGGATCCCACTTCCTGGGTGCCTCCCAAACAGTTCAAGGGCCTGCTCCAGCTGGGTGTTCCACAGCCTTTGGTTCATAATTCATGTACCTCCATTTATTTGGTTAGGAAAGACACAGGGATCGCCCAACGACAGATAAATGGATGAGATCTACATGAACCATCCAGACAACAGTGGGAGTAATGAAGGGCAAGGTTTGAGGGAATGAAAGCTTAGGGGAGCAAGAGATTCCAGCTGGATCAAGAACAGAAAGGGAGAACAAGGAATAACAAACCATGATAAATGATGAGCACATGAGAACATGAATAGGCAGAGTGGTGAAGAGGTCCCCAGAAATCCACAATGATACATCCTCTGTAGGCTGCTGGCAATGGTCAAGAGAAAGCCTGATCTGACCTATTCTGGTGATCAGATGGCCAAACACCCTAACAGTCATGCTGGAACTCTCATCCAAAAACTGATGGAAGTGGATGCAGAGATCCTCAGCCAGGCCCCAGGTGGAGCTCCAGGTGTCCAACTGTCAAGAAAGAGGAGGGACTGTAGGAGCGTGAATTGTTGAGACCAAGATTAGAGAGGCACAGGAACAAAGGCAGAATTTTTTTAATTTTATAATTTAATTTAATTTTACATATCAGCCACAGATTCCCCTGTCCTCCCTCCTGCCCCCCTGTCATCCCTCCTCTCCCTCACCTCCCCCCAGCCCACTCCCCATTCCCATCTCCTCCAGGGCAAGGACTCCCCTGGGGATTCAACTCAATCTGCTAGATTCAGTCCAGGCAGGTCGAGTCACCTCCTCCCTTCACCCAGGCTGAGCAAAGTGTCCCTGCATAGGCCCCATGTTCCAAACAGCCAGCTCATACACTAAGGACAGATCCCTGTCTCACTGCCTGGGGGCGCCTTCCAAACAGTCCAAGCTAATCAACTGTCTCACTTATGCAGAGGGCCTGATCCAGTTGGGGGCTCTTCAGCTATTGGTTCATAGTTCATGTGTTTCCACTAGTTTGGCTATTTGTCCCTGTGCTTTTTTCCATTCATGGTCTCAACAATTCTCCCTCATATAATCCCTCCTCTTTCTGTATGATTGGACTCCTGGAGCTCCACCTGTGACCTGGCCGTGGAACACTGCATCTGCTTCCATCAGTCATTGGATAAGAGTTCTAGCATGACAGGGTGTTTGGCCATCTGATCACCAGAGTAGGTCAGTTTGGGCTTTCTCTTGACCATTGCCAGTAGTCTATTCTGGAGGTATCTTTGTGGATTTCTGGGGACCTCTCTAGCACTTTGCTTCTTCCTATTCCCATGGAGTCTTCATTTATCATGGTCTCTTTTTCCTTGTTCTCCCTTTCTGTTCATGATCCAGCTGGGATCTCCCACTCCCCTAAGCTCTCTTTACCTTGAACATTGCCCTTCATTACCCGCCTCATGTCCAGTTGGTTCATGTAGATCTCATCCATTTCTCTGTCATTGGGAGATCTCTGTGTCTTTCTTAGGGTCTTGTTTTCTAGGTAGCCTCCCTAGATTTGTGAGTAGCAGTCTAGTCATCTTTGTTTTACATCTAGTATCCTCCTATGAGTTAGTACATACCATGTTTGTCTTTTTTATTCTAGGTTACCTCACTAGGATGATTTTTTTCTAGACCCATCCATTGGCCTGCAAACCTCATGATGTCATTGTTTTTCTCTGCTGAGTAGTATTGTGTATATGTACCATATTTTCTTTATCCATTCTTCAGTTGAAGGACATCTAGGTTGTTTCCAGGTTATGGCTATTACAAATAATGCTGCTATGAACATAGCTGAGCATGTGCCCTTGTGGTATAATTGAGCATTCCTTGGGAATATGCCCAAGAGTTGTATAGCTGGGTTGTTGGGGAGATGGATTCCCAAATTTCTAAGAAAGCAACATACTGGTTCCCAAAGTGGCTGTACAAGCTTGAATTCCCACCAGCAGTGGAGGAGAGTTCCCCTTGGTCCACATGCTCTCCAGCATAAGCTGACTTTAGTGTTTTTGATCTGACAGGTGTAAGGTGGTATCTCAGAGTTATTTTGATTTGCATTTTCCTGATGATTAGGGATGAGGAAGCTCAAATGGCTGAATGACATTTAAGGAATTGCTCAAGGCAGATTTTCTATGTGTAGCTCTGAATGTCTGGGAACTCACCCTGTTGACCAGGCTGGCCTGGAACTCAGAGATCCTTGCCTCTGCCTCCCTAGTGCCGGGATTATAGGCTTGTGCCACCACTACAAGGCTGAAGAGATGACTAGGCCACCAAGGACTGGGCTCACCAGCACAGCTCTCATTTTAAGGGAAATAAGAGGTTGATTATTTTGGAGCCATTTTGAGTGACTATGGCCTAGAAACACAGGCTTTAGTTTCCCCAAATTCTGTGTTCCAACATGGTAGCAGTTTCAGATTTTTGTGGTTTTACATAAAAATAAAAGTCATCAGTCAAGGCAAGTATAAAATTCGCTGGTAGGTACAGCAAAGAAGTTGGTACAATAAAATTGGGAGCTACCCTATGACCTAAGATGTTATATGATGATGGGCTTAAATTTTAGTTTGTGGATGCCAGTGTTCACTAAGTTAATGGCTTCTATGAGCTTTTTATTTGTTATCATGTGAGGCAAGGAATGGATGTTCTATAAGGCTAAAAGTAGCCTGAGATAGTAAATAGGCCCTGAACCAACAAAATTCTAATTTTTCCACAGTATTGAAATTCCAATTGGTTCATCAATTTCTGCAGACACAGAAACTCATTCCAGGAGATTTTTGTTCACAATCAGAGTTTCTTGACAGAAATTTAAGTTCACATACCCACGCAAAAGTTGCCCCGCAACAGATTTCCTAAGCTCATATGCACCGTAGGCTTATGCCTTGAATCTTACATAGGCTTTCATCCTTAAATCCTTTCTGGGGCCTTGCCCCAGGTTGAACTTTGAACAATTTACAAACAGAGACAGTAGACTGCAAGTTTGGCCACTAAGACAGACAGGAGATTTATACAGCAAAGACATTACACATTTCCAGAGTTATTTTATGTACACCAGTGTTATTCTTTATTAGGAAGTAGTTTCCCAGGGTCATCATGCACATGTAGCAGAATTATAATTTTTGCTGAAAAGTGCACAGGACATTTAATGTCATACTAGGACATACTATAATACAAGCACAGTTATGACTCTACACTGCCACACCTGAACCATCTACTAGAGGTATGTCTTTGGTATGGGAGTCAGGACCCAATGGCTGACTATTCTAATGAATAAGCATTTACTGTAGCCAGAAGGTTTCTCCAGTCTGGCCCAGCCTTGTGGTCCCTCAGCCACTTATAAAATAATCACTCAGAGTCTTAATACTAGTTGTAAATTATATAACATATGCCTCAGGCTTATTCTAGCTAGCTCTTATGACTTAAATGATCCCATTTCTATTAATCTATATATTGCCACATGTTCTGTGGCTACAGGTAAGTACTTTTACATCTTGATTCTCCTGGCAGCAGGATGACATCTCCCCAGACTCTGCCTTTCTCTTTCCTATCTCTCTCTTTCAATTCCCTGCCTGCCCTAAGTTGTCTTGCCATAGGCCAATGCAGCTTTATTTATATACCAATCAGAGCAGCACATTTACAAAGTACAGAAAGATATCCCACAGCAATTTACATCTTAACATCCTATATTTCTCATATCTCCAACAGACCTGGTAAGCATATTTCTTATCTTTGGGGTATTTTGGAGGCAATGCCCCTTCAGTTAAATCCTACTTTTGTGAATTGATATTTCCTAAGCAAATCTATTACTAAGTACTTTATAACAAAAGTTTTATGGCTTTGAGTGTTCTACATCAGTATGTCAATGTGAGTATCTGAGTTCGTTCATATAAGCACAAGTGCCAATGGCCTCCTACCCCTGAGAGCTGAAGTTGCAGATAATTGTGTTCCACTAATGTGGGTGCTATATATCAAACTCTGGTCCTCTGGAAGAGAAGGAAGTGCTCTTAGTCACTGAGTCATTTCTCCAGGCCCAAATAAGGAGATTTCTACTGGATTATTGTTGTTATAAAACTAACTTCATACTGTTTTTAGAAGACAATATAATAAGAGTAAGTGCATTTATTATTATTTAAATAATAAAGTTTACATTTATATACTCAGGGTATTTAAAGGATTATTTTAAGTTAATTCTTTTGTTTAAATTTCTGGTATTCTAAGACACAAGAAAAGCTATATTCAATAATTTTGTTTATATGTTTTAATATTCAAAATCAGAATGTCATTTTTAAAGAACAAAGAATATAGACATATGATTACACTACTGAAGCACAAGTTTAATTTCAGTATAGTCATACATAAATATGATCACATTCAGAAGCTACTGAAAAAAATAATAGATCTCAGAAATGATCCTATAAAATATTAAATATATTAAATCACACAGAGAAGATATTGAGAGAGGTCATAAAACACTTAAAATATTTCAAGATAAAAATTTATTAATTATATGCTTATTTACACTTAAGGAGTACCTAATGATATCAATAGATTTCTATTTGATGGTTGGCTTCTGACTTCGATTCCAGTTGTAAACAGAATGTCTGTTACTTCCAACAAAATGTGAATGCCATTTTTCCTTGTCACAGCGTTGCAAGCCCCAGCCTTGGCAAACACTCAGGATTTAAGGGTATATCTTTTACAGGTGAAAAATCTAGGAGAGCTGTTTCCATGATGTTTTATGTGAGGACAGACCCAGAAGTCAATCAGAAAGCATTTAGCCTTCATCAGTGACCACTGTAGAGGACCAGCCCCCACCATTATTTATCCCAGGAACTCTTGAGGAATGGGGAATAAGAGACTTAGAAATAAAGAAGGGAGAGAAAACACAGAATAGAGTCAGGTGGGCCTGCCTGAATCCTTATCCACTGGCCCAGAACTTTATTCCAAAGGTCTATTGATAAAAATAGCAAGGGATGGAGCAAAAGACCTCCCTCTTGCTAGTTAGACTCTTACCAAGACCTGGTACTCAGGCCCATGGTCCAATCAACCTCTTATGCAGTCCTGCTGGGTACAGCCACTAAAACCTAGTGGGCTGCAACTGTCCCTCTTCTTTATATTTTAAAACAAAATCTCTTGATGCAACTGCATCAAACTTAACATCATAATTCTATCATAAACAGAACTATACAAAATTATAATTCCTACTCTCAACCTTCCTATGAACCTAGTCTCAACCTACAAACCTACATTCAAGAACAATTTCTTAATAGACATGTATAAAATATATTAATTTACTCAATTAACATGAAAATATTTTTTAAATTTCTCTATAAGCAGTTCCACTTTTACATAAACAGTTCATAAGTCATCAATGTTGATGGTGTCTATATGCATAAGCAAATTCAAACTCATCCCATTGTGATGAAATTATTACTGTCCATTTCATTTCTTAAGTTTGGAAGTTCAAAAAGAGTTCTGGTACCAGTCCTGAAAGTTCCTCTGAGCATTCATAGTCAGAGCCTGGCTTGTCAGCTGCCTTAAATATGTGTATAGCTGTCAGAGTCGTAATGACTCTGAAGCAAACAATTCCAAATAGAAGTCCCACAACCAAAACTTTTCAGTTCAAGCAAGTGTCTTTGAAAATTTTGCTTTCAGCTACTGCTGCACTTTGCAGTATGTAGCCTTCCGGAACCAGGCCACTCCCGGACCAGGCTAGAGAGCTTCACCACATAGCCACATGGGCTCAAGGCTCTTACAGCTGCCATGAACTGAAACTGTGGCCTTCCCATGGCAACCCAGGCTTTGACAGGAAAACCCAACTACCTGCATCACTGACGGTGCAAGTGCCTCAGCAAACCGGGTCCTGGAATCCTCCCTATGCTGTCCTAGTGTATGATAAGTGTAGCCTCGGGGCAACTCCATGATTATGGTCCCATCCTGCTGCTGGGAGCTCAGGCTGCACTCAGTCTCAGCAGTTCCTGCACAGTCTCAGGCTGGCTCTTCAGCCTGGAGCATCATTCTCATCTCCACAGCTTCCTGCTTGCCAGGGGGTCTCAGCTGCTTGTCTAGCACTGACACCATTCTGCTCTCTGCCACTGGGAGAATTCTGGAAGCAGTCTGGACTCTGCTGTCCCCGCTGTTCATCACTGCTCTGCTTGCTGTTCAACTTTCCTGAGGCAACACAAACCCCTGGGCCTTCTCCACGGTTCACCTTGCTCACAGAATAGTGTCTCAAAGGTTGCAGAAACTTAGAGTTCACCTTTCCCACAGTGCAGCATCTCTGCAGGGCTTTCCAAACTACTGATTGCCTTTAGCCCCTCCCTTGTAGCTTAGCGTCAGGGCTGAAAGCCTCTGGACACTGGTGGCTAGTGAAGGCTCTGCTGTCCCAGGTTCTTGAGAAGCTATGACACTTCACAGTTTCAGCAGTGGACATTAATTTCTGTGGCTGCTTTTTGAAGTTAGCAGTTTCTGGAGCTGCTTCTTTCCATTATTGGTGGTATCTAGAATTGCCATGTGTGCTGTGGATATATATATATATATATATATATATATATATATATATATATATATATATATATGTGTGTGTGTGTGTGTGTGTGTGTGTGTGTGTGTGTGTGTATGTATATATATATATACATACATATATATATATATAGAGAGAGAGAGAAACAGAGAAAGAGAGAGAGAGACAGACAGACAGACGGACAGATAGATATAGATATAGATATATTAAATCTATGACCTATTTAAACCTACATTCTGTAGGACTACTTTATAAACCTTACCTAAATCTTACGTACATTCTATAGGACTACCTTAGTAAATATATTTTGTATATTACCTTAGCAAATACACTAATCTTATTTAAACTTACATTTAAAACTAACATGGCTAGAAATGAGTGCCTAGGGTTATAGTCAGAGAGACAACTGTCCCCAGGTCCCACCCTTGGGCACCAGCCATCCCAGGAGGACCTGCCCAACTTGGCCCCAGTTTCCGGCCCTTTGGTGGGCACTGTGGGAAGGCTCCATTTTTCCAAGACTGCAGGCAGATCCTGAAGTCTCCATACCCTGCCCCCACACCCATCTTCCCAAGACCCCAGCCACTTTCTGAGACTTAGAAACCAGCCCCCAGCTTCCATCCTGCCCTGGAACTCCCATCTGGACCAGAGGTGAGTGCCTGGGGTTGTAGTCAGAGAGGCAACTACCTCTGGGTCCCACCCCTGGGCACCAGCCATCCTGGGAGGACCTGCCTAACTTGGCCCCAGTTTCTGGCCATTTGGTGGGCACTACGGGAAGGCTGCCCTTTTCCAAGACTTCAGGCAGACCCTGAAGTCTCCACACCCTGGCCACACACCCATTTTCCCAAGACCCCAGCCAATTCCTGAGAATCAGAGACCAGCCCCCAGCAACCATCTGCCAGGGAACTCCCATCTGGACCAGAGAGACCCTCGGGTGGACACTACAACCTCAACACCTTGCCCCTACACTCATCTGCTGGAGACCCCAGCCACTTCCAGAGACTTAGAAACCAGTGTCCAGCATTACATCCTGCCCTGGAATTCCCATCTGGAAAAGAGAACCCCCAGCTACCATCCACCTCTGAACTCCCATCTGGACCAGAGCTTCCATCCTGTCCTGGGACTCCCATCTGGACAAGACAAGCTCCCATCTGGACAAGATAAGGAGACCCCAGGGACTTCCTGAGACTCAGAGTCCAGCCACCCAGCTCCTATCTAGCCAGCATTCTCATCTGGACCAGAGCTCATATCAGGCCCAGAGCTTCAACCTGGACCAGAGAGAGGCTCCCTAAATCTGTCAGCTCTGTCTGGACCAAGTACACTGATAAGACCAAGAACGAACCCATGAGGAGATGGGCAGATGCCAAGGCAGAAGTACATAGAACAAAATAAAGAGCAATACAGCATCACCAGAGCCTAGCCCTTTTCCAACAGCTAGACCTGAACATCATGGAATGGAAGAAGAAGAAGAAAACAATCTTATAAGTAACATCATGAAGAGGTTAGAGCCTTATATAGAAGAAATCAAAAATAAAATGGAGGAACAGACAAACAAAAAATGGGAAGAACACTATAAAAAAAAAACTAGAGGAAAGGACAATAAAAGCAGAAGAAAACAATAAGTCCCTGAAACAAAATCATGAAAAAGCAAGGGAAACAGTATAAGAACTGGAGAGGGAAAAAGAAAAAAATGAAGAAGACACTAGCAGAAGGAATGCTGGAAATAGAAAATCTGAGTAAATGAACAGAAACTTCATATGCAAGTATTACCAACAGAATGCAAGAGATGGAAAAGAGGATCTCTGGTGTTGAAGATACTTTAGAAGAAATAGATTCATCAGTCAAAGAAAACACTAAAGCCAACAAAGTCATGATCCAAAATGTCCAAGAAATTTGGGACACCATGAAAAGACCAAACCTATGAATAATAGGGATAGAGGAAGGAGAAGAATACCAACTCAAAGGCACAGAAAATATATTTAACAAGATCATAGAAGAAAACTTTCCCAACATAAAGAAGGAAATGCCTATGAAGATACAAGAAGCCTATAGAACACCAAACAGACTAGACCCCCAAAAAAGGACCCTTGCCACATAATAATTAAACAACCAAACATACAGAATAAAGAAAGACTATTAAGGGCAGCGAATGAAAAAGGCCAAGTGACTTATAAAGGCAAACCCATCAGAATAACACCCGAATTCTCAATGGAGACTTTGAAAGCCAGAAGGACCTAGACAGATATACTGCAGATACTAAGAGACCATGGATGCCAGCCTAGACTAATATACCCAGCAAAACTTTCAGTCATCATAGATGGAGTGAACAAGACTTTCCAAGACAAAACCAGATTTAAACAATACTTATCCACAAACCCAGCCCTTCAGTGCTGTGGATATCGCTCTGTGTAAATAAAGTTCTGATTGGCCAGTGGCCAGGCAGGAAGTATAGGCAGGACAAGAGAGTAGAGAATTCTGGGAAGTAGAAGACTGGAGAGAGACACCGCCAGCCGCCACCATGAGAAGCAACATGTAAAGACACTGGTAAGCCACAAGCCACGTGGCAAAGAATAGATTAACAGAAATGGGTTAATTTAAGATAGAAGAAGCAGATAACAAGAAGCCTGCCATGGCCATACAGTTTCTAAACAATGTAAGTTTCTGTGTGCTTTCTTGGTTAGGTCTGAGAGACTGTGGGACTGGCGGGTGAGAGAGATTTGTCCTGACTGGGCCAGGCAGGAAAACTCCAACTACAAATGGCGCCCAACGTGTTGTCAAGAGTTTTAAAATGTTTTAATAACTTAAGAATTTTTCTTTTTTGCTATGACTATGAGACATGACGGCTCCTGGCAGTACCAATCTACTTCAGAGAAAATATGGGCATTGAAGAAACTGCATATGGAGCTAACTTTCATTGTGGCAAAAGTCAGCCACTGGACAACAAAGTATCCTCGAATCAACTGCTGACAAACAGGACAGACAGGACATGAAACCAAGGACTACCAATTCTTGCCAAAACAAGTGTGGTTGTGGCTTTAACAAAAGGCATCTTCTGAAGCCAGGACAATATGGCACCATCCCTGAAGTGAGTGACCTCTGCAATCTGTAATAGGTACCGTGCCCTTTTCTTCAAAGGCAGCTGAACAGGGAGTGGGCCAATGGCTTCTGATATGCAATGGAACAGCAGATGAAACAGTTATTCTTGAAGAATAACTAAGCTCACCTCTCTCAATAGTAGACTGGCGTTTAATAGAGAGATGTGGAGAAAACAGGATGCCAAGATGAAGCCACATATACACAGCCAAGAAAAATGGACAGATGAATTGAAAAGACATCAATAATTTCCAGAATTTAAAATCCTGAATCATGACATGACACTAATGGAATTCAGGTGTTTCTGGTACATGGACTGCTCTCACCAAATGTGAGGTCAAACTGTTGACCTTGTATACATCTTAGTTCACAAAAGAGTCTGTCAGATACGCTAAGCCTGTAGGCTGAAGATAATGCCCCAACACTGTGGAGAAACCTCAGGTGACTGTCCAGGCAGCTGGCTGTTTCTGTCAACTCACATTTTTTATTGAAGCTGCTTGCATGCACTTCTTGTTTTTATTTTTTATTAAGTAGTATTATTTCCTTCTTGGGTCTCTGAGGGAGCTGAAGATCAGTTAGTTATAGTTATAATTATCTTTGTTAAGGATTTCAGAAAAACTCACTAAGAGCTGTAAGTGTATAAATTTGAAAGACGTTATAAGACAGTTCCGTTAGCTATATAAGTTAGGATAAAAAGTGAATGAGGTACATTCTGGACTTACCAAAATAGGATAGATAATGGAATTATTTTCTCTGAATTTGTCAATTACAAATGGACTAGACATTGTTTAGGTATTTATTGTTTGTATATATGGTATATATAGTTATTGTACTTTTGTATATAGTTTTTCTTTTATTAGTTATAACTTTTTCCTTTTTTTTCTTTTTATTAAAATAGAAAAGGGGAAATATAGTGATATTTTATTTGTATTGAAATGTGATTTTATTTGTATGTCAATAAAGTTGCCTTGAGGTCAGAGCAAGCCAGAGCAGAAACTGGGCAGTAGTGGTACACACCTTTAATCCCAGCACTTGGGAGGCAGAGCTAGGCAGATCTCTGTGTGTTCAAGGACACAGCCAGCATGGCAGACACACGCCTTTAATCTCAATACCAACCATAGACGACTTGGAGATCTGTACAAACAGGCAGTGACAAGGAGGTCATGTGGCTGGGTTTACAACCAATGAGAAAACAGAACAGGAAGTCTTTAAATAGACAGGACGCACAGAAGTAGGTCTCGCGGAGAGGAGGAACCGCAGAAGCAGTGAAGGGTAAGGTTTTCCTCTTTTGCTCTGACCTCGTGGTTTTTAACTCTGCAATCGGTTCTGTGTTTCTTATTTAACAAGCAGGATACATCTATACTACAGAAAGCACTAGAATGAAAATTCTAACCTAAGGAAGGAAGATACACCCATGAAAACATAGGCAATAGATAACACCACAGCAGTAAACCCCTGAGAAGAGAAGTACACACACACTACCACCAAAAAATAAAAATAATAACAGGAATGAACAATGACTGGTCATTAATATCTGTTAATATCAATGGACTTAATTCACCTATAAAAAGACACAGACTAACAGAATGGATGTGAAAACAGGACCCACCTTTCTGTTGCACACATGAAACACACCTTAAATTCTAAGATAGACGCCTCCTCATCATAAAAGGCTGGGAAAAGACTTTCCAATCAAATGGTCTTAAGAGGCAAGCTGGTGTAGCCATCCTAATATCCAGCAAAATATACTTAAAACTAAAATCAATGAAAGAGATGATGAAGGACATTATATATTCATCGCAGGAAAGATCAACCAAGATGAAGTCTCAATTCTGAACATTGATGCCCAAAACACAAGGGCACCCACATATGTAAAAGAAACATTACTAAAGCTTAAATCACATATAAACCCCCACACATTAATAGTGGGAGACTTCAAGACCCCACTTTCACCTATTGACAGATCTACCAAATTGAAATTTAACACAGAAATAATGGTCTTAAATGATGTTATGGCTCAAATGGACTTAATCGATATCTACAGAACATTCCACCCAAAGAAAAAAGAATATACATTCTTGTCAGCACCCCATGGAACCTTCTCTAAAATCAAGCACATACTTGGCCACAAAGCAAATATCAACAAATACAAAACAATTGGAATAACCTCCTGTGTTCTGTCGGACCACCATGGTTTAAAGTTAGATTTCAACAACACAAAAAACTACAGAAATCCTACAATATCATGGAAACTGAGTAGTGCTCAAGTGAATCACCAATGGGTTAAGGAAGAAATATAGAAAGAAATTACAGACTTCTTAGAGATCAAAGAAAATGAATACGCCACATACCCAAACTCATGGGCCACTATGAAAGCAGTGCTAAGAGGGAAATTCATAGCACTAAATGCCCATATAAAGAAGCTGGAGAAATCTAACACTAGTGACTTGAGAGCACACCTGAAAGCCCTTGAACAGGAAGAAGCAAAGTCTCCCAGGAGGAGCAGACACCAGGAAATTATCAAATTGAGAGGTGAAATCAATAAAATAGAAATAAAGACAACAATACAAAGGATTAATGAAACAAAGAGTTGGTTTTTGAGAAGATCAACAAGATAGACAAGCCCTTATCCAAACTAACCAAAAGATAGAGAGCCTCCAAATTAACAAAATCAGAAATGAAAAGGGGGACATAACTACAGATAATGAGAAAATCCAGAGAATCATCAGGTCATACTTCAAAAACCTCTACTCCACAAAACTGGAAAATCTAAAAGAAATGGATAATTTTCTGGATAGGTACTACATACCTAAGTTAAATCAAGACTAGATTAACCATTTAAATAGTCCAATAACCCCTAAGGAAATAAAATCAGTCATTAAAAGTCTCCCAACCAAAAAAGGCCCAGAACCAGATGATTTCACTGCAGAATTCTACCAGATCTTCAAAGAAGACTTAATACCAACACTCTTTAAATTGTTCCACACAAAAGAAGCAGAAGGTATATTACCAAACTCCTTCTATGAGGATTCAATTACCCTGATTCCTAAACCAAACAAAGGTGCAATAAAGAAAGAGAACTACAAACCAATCTCCCTCATGAACATTGAGGCAAAAATACTCAATAAAATACTGGCAAACAGACTCCAAGAACACATCAAGACAATTATCCACCATGAACAAGTAGGCTTCATCCCAGGGATGTAAGGGTGATTCAACATACAAAAGTCTGTCAATGTAATACACCATATAAACAAACTCAAAGAAAAAAACCACATGATCATTTCACTAGATGCAGAAAAGGCATTTGACAAAATCCCACACCCCTTCATGATAAAGGTCTTGGAGCGATCAGGAATACAAGGAATATACCTAAACATAATAAAGGCAATCTACAGCAAGCCAACAGCCAACATCAAATTAAATGGAGAGAAACTCAAAGCAATACCACTAAAATCAGGAACAAGGCAAGGTTGTCCCCTCTCGCCATACTTATTCAATATATTACTTGAAGTTCTAGCCAGAGCTATAAGACAAAATAAAGAGATTAAGGGGATACAAATTGGAAAGTAAGAAGTCCAGCTCTCCCTATTTGCAGATGACATAATAGTATACAAGAGTGAAACCAAAATTTCCAGCAAGGAACTGATACAGCTAATAAAAACTTTCAGCAGCATAGCAGGATACAAAATCAACTCAAAAAAAAAAAATCAGTAGCCCTCCTATATACAATAGAATAACAGGCTGAGAAAGAAATTAGAGATATATCACCCTTTTCAATGACCACAAATGATAGAAAATACCTTGGGGTTACTCTGACTAAGCATGTGAAGGACCTATATGACAAAAACTTTAAGTCCCAAAAAAAGAAATTAAAGATGTCAGAAAATGGAAAGATCTCCCATGCTCAAGGATAGGCAGGATTAACATAGTAAAAATGGTGATCTTACCAAAAGAAATCTACAAATTCAATGCAATACCCATCAAATTACCAACACAATTCTTCAGAGATCTGGAAAGAATAATGCTCAACTTCATATGGAAAAACAAAAAATCCAGGATAGCCAAAAGAATCCTGTGCAATAAAACAACCTCTGGAGGCATTGCAATCCCTAACCTCAAGCTCTACTATAGAGTTACTGTAACAAAAACAGCTTGGTACTGGCATAAAAACCCACATGTGGACCAATGGAATCGAACTGAATATCCTGATATTAACCCACACACCTATGAACATACAATTTTTGACAAAGAAGCCAAAAATGTTCAATGGAAAAAAGAAAGCATCTTCCACAAATGATGCTGGCATAACTGTATGTCAATGTTTAGAAGTCTCCAAATAGATCCATATATGTCACCTTATACAAAACTTAAGTCCAAACGGATCAAAGACCTGAACATAAATCCAGCTACTCTGAACCTGATAGTAGAGAAAGTAGGAAGTACTTTTGAAAGCATGGGCACCAGAGATCACTTTCTAAATATAACACCAGTATCACAGACACTGAGAGAAACAATCAATCAATGGGACCTGTTGAAACTGAGAAGCTTTTGTAGTGCAAATGACATGGTCATCAAGACAAAGCAACAGCCTACAGAATGGGAAAAGGTCTTCACCAACCCCACATTTGACAGAGGGCTGATATCCAGATATAAAGAACTCAAGAAATTAGACATCAAAATGCCCAACATTCCAATTAAGAAATGGGCTATAGAACTAACCAGAGAATTCTCAACAGAGGAAGTTCAAATGGCTGAAAGACATTTAAGGAATTGCTCAGCATCCCTATTTATCTGGGAAATGCAAATCAAAATGACTCTGAGATACCACCTTACACCTTTCAGAGTGTCTAAAATCAAAAAACACAGAAGACAGTTTATGCAGGAGAGGATGTGGAGCAAGGGGGACTCTCCTCCACTGCTGGTAGGAAGGCAAGCTTGTACAGCCACTTTGGAAATCAATATGGTGCTTCCTTAGGAAATTTTGAATCCATCTTTCCCAAGACCCAGGTATAGAACTCTTGGGCATATAACCAAGGAATGCTCAATCATACCACAAGGGCATTTGCTCAGCTATATTCATATCAGCAGTTTGTAATAGCCAGAACCTGACAACAATCTAGATGCCCTCCAACTGAAGAATGGATAAACAATATATGGTACATATACACAATGGAGTACTACTACTCAGCAGAGAAAAACAATGACATCCTGAGGTTTGCAGGCAAATGGATGGATCTAGAAAAAAATCATCCTGAGTGAGGTAACCTAGATTCAGAAGGACAAACATGGTATTTACTCAATCATAGGAGGATACTAGAGGTAAAACAAAGATGACTAGACTGCTACACAACTCCAGGGAGGAGACCCTAGAAAATGAGACCCTAAGAAAGACACAGGGATCACCCAATGGCAGAGAAATGGATGAGATCCACATGAACAACCAGGACGAGAGTGAGAGTAATGAAGGGCAAGATTTGAGTGACAGCAAGCTTAGGGGAGCAGGAGATCCCAGCTGTATCAAGAACAGAAATGGAGAACAAGGAATAACAGACCATGATAAATGAAGACCACATGAAAACAGGAATAGGCAGAGTGCTGGAGAGGTCCCTAGAAATCCACAATGATACATCCCCTGTAGACTGCTGGCAATCTGGTTGAGAGAAAGCCTGATTTGACCTAGTGTGGTGATCAGATGGCCAAACACCCTAACAGTCTTCTTGGAACTCTCATCCAATAACTAAGGAAAGTGGATGCAGAGATCCTCAGCCAGGCTCCAGGTGGAGCTCCAGGAGTCCAGTTGTTGAGAAAGAGGAGGGACTATAAGAGTGTGAATTGTTGAGACCAAGATTGGAAAAAGCACAGGGACAAATAGCCAAAGGAATGGAAACTCATGAATTATGAACCACAGGCTCTGGAGCCCCCAGCTGGATCAGGCCCTCTGGATAAGTGAGACAATTGAATAGCTTGAACTGTTTGGGAGGCATCCAGGCCTTGGGACTGGGACCTGTCTTTAGTGCATGAGCTGGCTGTTTGGAACCTTGGGCTTATACAGGGACACTTTGCTCAACCTGGAAGGAGGGGACTGGACCTGCCTGTTCTGAATCCATCAGGTTTAAATGAATCCCCAGGGTACTCTTGGCCCTGGAGGAGATGGGAATTGAGGGGAGAGGATGGGGTGAAGGTGGGGGTGGGTGCAGGATGGGGGAGGACAGAGGATCCCATGGCTGATGTGTAAAATTAAAACACAAATATAGTAATAAAAAAGAAAAAAACTAACATGGCTATGTATTACTACATGTCTTAAAGAAATTCTATAGATATATTCCAACACTTAAAGATTTCTTAATACCTAGAAGAGATTTAGAAAAGATATCTAGGAGATTTCTTTTTGTTTGTTTGTTTTTGTTTTGGTTTGTTTCTTTTTCTTTTTTCTTTTTTCTTTTTTTTTTTTTTTTTGAGACAGGGTTTCTCAGTATAGCTTTGCACTTTTCCTGGCACTCACTTTGTAGCCTATGGTGGTCTCCAACTTACAGAGATTCACCAGATTCTGCCTCCCAAGTGCTGGGATTAAAGGCGTGTTCCACCACCTGAGATTTCTTAACTATTTTCACTTTACATATAACAGAGCTAACTTAAAAATAAAGTGTTACACGGAATCTTAAAATTTCTTATTAATAAAATCAAACCTGAGGCCTGTAATTGGGATGAATGGTGGAAGATCAGAGAAGCAGAACAAGCCACAGCTACCTCACCTTGCCAGTTCCTCAGCTGGTCTTGTTTCCTCAGACTGTAAGCCTCTGACTCCTTATCCAAATGAATTGCACCTGAACTGCTGCTCAAAAGCCTGAATGCTTAACCAACCATATGCTTATATACCTTTCTGTTTTCTACCATCACTCCCTGGGATTAAAGGAGTGTGTCACCAAGCCTGGCTGTTTCCTATGTGGCCTTGAACTCACAGAGATCCAGAGGGATTTCTGTCTCTGAAATGCTAGCATTAAAGGTGTGAGTTCTACCATTTTCTAGCCTCTGTATCTAGTGGCTGTCTGTCTCTGATCCCAGATAAATTTATTAGGGTGCACAATATTTGGGGGAACATGATACCACCATACTAAAGCAAACATCTCTAAGATATTTCTTAATACCTCGTGTGGTGATATTGTGTCCCCAATATATTGTGCACCCTAATAAACTTATCTTGGTGTCCTCAGAGAACAGAACAGCCATTATATTAAACCTCAAGTTTAGGCAGTGGTTGGACACATCTTTAATCCTAGCATTCTAAGGGCAGAAATCCATCCATATCTCTGTGAGTTCAAGGCCACACTGGAAGCAGAAAGGTATATAAGGCATGAAGACTAGGAACTAGAGGCTTTTAAGCTTTTAGGCTTTTAGCAGCAGTTCAGCTAAGATCCATTCAGATGAGGACTTAGCAGCTTACAGTTTGTAGAAACAGGACTGGCTGAGAAGTTGGCAAGGTAAGGTTAGCTGTGGCTTATTCTGCTTCTCTGATCTTTCAGAATTCATCTCAATATGTAGCTTGAATCTTAAAGGTACTTATTAATAAAACCAAACCTGAGGCCAGTTATTGGGGTGAATGCTGGAAGATCAGAGAAGCAGAACAAGCCACAGCTTCCTCACCTCACCAGTTGCTCAGCTGGTCTTGTTTCCTCAGACTGTAAACTTCTGAGTCCTCATCCAGAATGGATCTCACCTGAACTGTGCTGCCCCAAAGCCTAAATGCTTAACCAGCCAAATGCTTAACTAACTTAGTTACTGGTCCTCATGCTTTGTATACCTTTCTGCTTTCTGCTATCACTCCCTGGGATTAAAGGCTGGATTTCTGGGATTAAAGGCATGAGTCACCATGCCTGGCTGTTTCTAATGTGGCCTTGAACTCAGAGATCCAGAGGTATTTCTGTCTCTAGGATGCTAGGATTAAAGGCATGTGCTACCACAGCCTATCCTCATGTTTAATATTGTGGCAGTCCTGTTCTCTGACCCCACATAAATTTATTAGCCTGAACAATATTTTTGGGAACACAATACCACATTTTCCTGTTTTTGTCTCAAATTTAAAAAAGCTTATAACTAATACAAGAAAAATCATATCCAATAAGTATATACAATATACACAGTCAAGATTACATTAGTGATGTCTAGTCCACTAACTTTTGACAGATTCAGTCAAAAAACTCCATTATACATAACAACGTCCAGTCCAGTAACATTTGAAAAATTCAGACAAAAAATTTTTCATTACTAATTCTATTTAAAACAAATTGTTTCTTTTTAAAAGTAGATTCAAAAATTGATCTTTTTCTTATCATATTCATATTCTCTTTTTTTCTTTTCATAAAAGTTCCAATAATCTACCTTTTGTCATTTTTATATCTTTCCCTTTTTCTTTTTAGTATAGATTCAGTGATCTACCCATTTATCCTAATATTTCTTTATCTTTTTTTCTCAGGGTATATTCAGTGATCTATCTCATATCTATATTCTCCTTTTTCTTTTTTAAACAAAAACTCTATTTTTGGGTTAATTGTCAAGTCCTGTATCATTTGTCCATCTGATACATAATGAGAAAGTGCAGGGCTTGTTTCAAGTCTTTGTTCAAGTAGTCTGTCAGGATGGATCATCTCAGGTAGCCATCTCAAAATTGTCCTGTGTAGTTTGTAGTCCAAAGCAGATCATTTTGTGGTGTTAATCAGCTTAATGGCTTTATCACAGTCCATGTGGAATCATCATTGTGGGATCCTGTCATCTTTTTGAAGATTTCAAAGTCACTGTTATGTATGGTCATGGTTTTTTGAAGACTTTTTTTTTGTGGTTTGGAGCAATCATTCTGATAAATGTCTGCCTCTCAGAACAATGAACATTCTTTCCTAGAAGTGAAAATCTTCACAGTAATTTCTCCCCACCCCTTTGTCTTGGCAAACTTTTCCAAACTGACCTTTGCCAATATTTTCTTGTAACAGGATGGTCCTGGCAATTCTTCTCTGAACAAGCAGCAGTAAACCTTATGTCCCAGGTAGCAGCATCACCGCAGTCACCAACAGGATGAGAAGCAGCCTGTAACTCAGAGCAGCAGCTGCTGCCTCCATGGTCCCTCTATCACTGTTTGTAGCTTCTCCTTAGCAAGCCTTCTAGGCTGGCCTCAAACTCGGGATCCTCCTGCCTCTGCCTCCTTCAGTAAACCAGTGTGCCACCACAACTGGCCCAGTGTAGCTGGGGCCTGAGCTGGGGCTCACAAGGCCATAGGCAAGAGGCTTTTACATGAATTCCTACCACGAACGTTAGGTGCCAAATGTTCAGTTGAGATCCATTCAGATGAGGACTCAGCGGCTTCCAGTTTGTGGAAACAGGACTGGCTGAAAAGTTGGCAAGGTAAGGTTAGCTGTGGCTTGTTCTGCTTCTCTGATCTTTCAGAATTCATCTCAATATCTGGCTCCAGGGTTTTTGTTTTTGTTTTTTTTTTTTTGTTTTTGTATTAAGAAAATGTTTTCATTCATTTTACACACCAATCAAAGATCCCCCTCCTCCCTCCTCCTGCCCCTACAGCCTCCCCTACCAACCCATACCCCACTCCCTCCCATAAGAAGGCAAGACCTCCCATTTGGAGGCACATTCAGTAGAGGCAAGTCCAAGCCCTCTCCCCCTGCCTTAAGGTTACAGGAGGTGTCCCATCATAAGTAGTGGGTTCCAAAAATCCCACTTATGCACCAGAGATGGATTCTGATCCTACCACCAGGGGGCCTCCCAAGCAGATCAAGCTACACAGCTGTCTCATTCTACAAAGGGCCTAGTCCAGTCCCATGTAGGCTCCACAGCCATTGATCCAACTTTCATGAGTTCCCTCTAGTTTGATTTTGTCATCCCTGCATGCTTCCCCATCATGATCTTGATGCACTTGCTCACAGAATTCCTCTTCTCTCTCTTTGACTAGACTCCTGGAGCTCTGCCTAGCATTTGACTGTGGGTCTCTGCATCTGATTCCATTAGTCCTTGGAGAAAAGCTCTGTAATGACAGCTAGGGTATTAACCAGTCTAATCACTTGGGTAAGCCAGTTTAGTTCAGGCACTCTCTCCACTATTGCTAGCAGCCCAGGCCGGGGTCATCCTTGGGGATTCCTGGCAACTTCACTAGCACTGGGTTTTTTCTCTAACCCTATGATGTCTCTCTCTATCATGATGTCTCTTTTATTGCTCTCCCCCTCCCTCCCTGTTCTAGCCCAACCATCCCATTCCCTTATGTTCTCATCCCCTATGCCCTACCCTCCATTGCCCACCACTCATCCCAAGGCAGTCCATGCATCCTCCTTTGGGTCTTCCCTGTTAGTTAGCTTCTCTAGAGTTGTGGGTTGTTGCCTCCTGATTATCCTTTGCTTTATAATTAGCATTGACTTATGAGTGAGTACATACCATGTTCTTCTCTCTGAGTCAAGGTTACCTCACTCAGGTTGATATTTTCTAATTCTATCCATTTGCCTACAAATTTCATGATGTCCTTTTTTTTCTGTGTAGTACATATATATATATATATATATATATATATATATATATATATATATATATATATCTCACATTTTCCTAATCCATTCTTCAGTTGAGGAGCACCTAGGTTTCTAGATATTATGAATAATGCTGCTATGAACATAGTTGAGTATGTGTCCCTGTAGTATGATTGAGTATGCCCAAGAGTGGTACAGCTGGGTCTTGAGGTAGATTGATTCCCAATTTTCTGAGAAAATGCCATACTGATTTCCAAAGTGGCTGTACCAGTTTGCACTCTCACCAACAATGGAGAAGTGTGCCCCTTGTTCCACATCCTCTCCAACATAAGCTGTCTTCAGTGCTTTTGATCTTAGCCATTCTGAGCAGTGTAAGATAGTATCTCAGATTTGTTTTGATTTGCATCTCACTGATAATTAAGGATGCTGAGCAATTCCTTAAATGTCTTTCAGTCTTTTGAAATTCTTCCTTTAAGAAGCCTCTGTTTAGCTCTATATCCCATTTTTTAATTGCAATGTTTGGTATTTTTATGTCTAGTTTCTTGAGTTCTTTATATATTTTGGAGATCAGCACTCTGTTAGATGTGGGATTGGTGAAAATCTGTTCCCATTCTGTAGGCTGTCATTTTGTCTTATTGACCATGTCCTTTGCCTTACAGAAGCTTCTCAGTTTCAAAAGGTCCCATTTATTAATTGTTGCTCTCCATGTCTGTGCTGGTGCTGTTATATTTAGGAAGTGGTCTTCTGTGCCAATGCTTTCAGGAATACTTCCTACTTTCTCTTCTATCAAGTTCAGTGTAACTGGATTAATGTTGAGGTCTTTGATCTACTTGGACTTGAATTTTGTGCATGGTGACAGATATGGATCCATTTGCAGGCTTCTACATGTTGACATCCAGTTATGCCAGCACCATTTGTTGAAGATGTTTTCTTTTTTCCATTGTATAGTTTTTGCTTCTTTTTCAAAAATCAGGTGTTCATAGGTATGTGGGTTAATTCCAGGGTCTTCAATTCAATTTCATAGGTCCACATGTTGGTTTTTATGCCAATACCAAGCTGTTTTTATTGCCATAGCTCTATAGTAGCACTTGATGTCAGGAATGGTGATGCCTCCAGAGGCATCTCCCAAGTTGTTTACTATTTATTTCACTTCTTTCATTTTCTAAACTGATCCTGGGGTGCTTTTGTGGTCTGGGATTCATAATTTATTGTTGGGCAGAAAGTGTCTAGGGCTTTGGAATTACTTAAATGAAAATCAGCAGGGTTGTGAACCTGCCTCAGTCTCATTAAAGCTGAGTAATGCTAGGTCTTCTGAGTAGGCAAGCAAAAGTAAAGTCCTAGGAGGGTTATTTGTAGTGTTCCTAGGAATGCAGTTCATGAAAACTGAAAGAAAAAAATCAATAACATCGTAGTAGAATATTTTTCAAGAACAAAGGGCAATGTACCTAAGAAAGGCAGATTGCTTTCTTTACCAATCCAATCTTCATCCAAAGAAGATATATGAATAGAAAGTAAAACATTATTTCCTTGACATTTCAAAGTTTGAGAATTGTGATTCCATTAATGTGTACTGATAACCATACACTCAACTTGTTTATTAATAATATATTACAAATCTTCATAAGCCTATTAGAACTCACAATCACTTTTCATGCTAAATCCTCACTATAGGTTAGGTTTGATCTGTTCCATTGAGCTTCTTTTTTCAATCCTTGTGGTAGGAATTGCAGCCCATAGATGGAGTATCATCTATATGAAAAAAAATAATGAAAAAAAAAAAAACAGTGCTTTCTTCTTATAGTATCAAATTTGAAGTGAACAGAGACACTTTTCTGGATGATTGTAGTTTAACAATATAGAAAATGAAGTTATTACTTCAGACAGGGGGCAGTGATAAGCCTGTTTTTATAGCTCTCTTCAGGGATAAATGTAGAGGGTTTTATTTGTTTGTTTGTTTGTTTAAGCTGAGGATCGAACCCAGGGCCTTGTCCTTGCTAAGCAAGCAGTCTACCACTGAGCTAAATCCCCAACCCAAAATGAAGAGATTTAAGTACTTTTAATAGACATGTTTTCAAACAATGATACAACATGTGAGATTAGAATGTAAGTAGATTTGTCTGGATTTAAAAAAAATAATAAAACTTGTTTAAAAATTGAACAAATATTTGAGATAGGAGAGAACACTAAAAAGATAAACAAGTTCACTATCTAGATTGTAAAATTAAAATGTATATGTATAAAATAGGATATACATTAAATATTCAAACTCAATAAGTATGCTGTACAACTGAAGTCATAGCAGCTATAGATTCTTTCATTGGTTCTTCATTAGGACCAGGATGTCAATAGTCAGTTTTGGAAGGAGGAGGAGCTCAGGGGACTTGAGTCCTCACTGTTGAAAACTTTGCTAATGTTTGATGCAGGAAGAGTGCTGTTTATTCATTTGTATGCTACTTGTGGCCCACCATGCTCCAGTGGGTATTTCCAATCCAAGGGTCATGCAAGTAACCCTACTTAAAATAAATTGACACCCAATGAAGATAAAAGTCTCTTGGAAAGAGACTGGTAGGGAGAATGCTTAGGGTTTGAGAAGAGTGATAAAAGAGCATAAGGAGAGAATAATCAGATTGTGTTATGTATGAAATTGTCACTTAATTTTGAAAAGCTAATATTTAAATTGTGCTGCATAAGTGAGATACTATCATTGCCTCGGTTTAATTTATCAATTTATTTGAATCTTGATGAAACCATAGAAAGTAGCTAAAGATATACTTTAAATAACATGATGTAGTGCCAGTAAGTAATTTTAACTGTCTTATTTTCAACTTCCTATTTGAGGAAAGTAAATGTCACTATATTAATGGGTTTATAGGGAATGGCACTTTTAGGAAGTGTGGCCTAGTTGGATTTGTGTGGCCTTGTTGGAGGAAGTGTGTTAACTGAGGGTAGGCTTTGGGCTTCCAGATGCTCAAAACAAGCCCAGTATCACTCCCTCTGCCTGCTGCCTTCAGATAGGAATATAGAACTCTCAGTTCCTTCTCTAGCAACATGACTGCCTGCATGCTGCCATGCAGCCTACCATGATGATAATGGGCTAAACCTCTGAACTGTAAGCAAACCCTAATTAAATAGCTTCCTTCATAAGAGCTGTTGTGGTCATGGAGTTCACAGCAATAAAACTGTAATTAAGGCAGACATACTTGAAAAATATCTTGAGTTTACCCCACACACCTAAGGTCATCAACATCAGGAAGCATACTGTCCTTTCAGACAGCATAGCATGCATAAAGGGATCCTTGATCATTAAGCTGGTCAGAACCAGAGGACACTCTTTGGGTTCTGGGTTTAAATTCTTTTACTTAAAGTTTTACAACTGGTTGAGATCACCTATGAACAAATGTCATGAGATTTTTTCAGATTTAACCCATGGAGGTACTAAATACAAAACAAACCATAAACCAAAGAAAACTTACAAAAATTAAAATTTAGACTCACTACAAGAATTTAACAACAGTAATGTTCCAAATCAAACTAAAATATTTATACTAAAAAATATAGGACACATACAAATTAAATACAATAAACTGAAGTAATTTGATAAGTTAGAGAGGGGATATTAGTAACTGCTATTAAAAGGAAAAGCACACCAATTGGTTGTCCAGTAACAAGTAGTTAGCCCTGAAAATTTCAACAGAAGTAACATTATATGGATGGGACAGGTTTATATATATTTCTGATACATTCATTTTAGAAAGCATTTACACATTTATTCATTTGAAAAGTAAAATATAATGTAGATATTATCTAGAAAAAATAAAATTTTTCATTAGTGGAAGTTTTGGAAAACAAGATGATTATAATTGCTTGATTAAATATATCTACTAAAATAATCAACTTTTGAATTTATGAATAAACTTTATCACAGATAAATATTGTGTACATTCCTGTGAATGATCTACAATAGCCACACCATTGGTTTTGAGTGAGTGATCTTTTTTGGTTAAATATATAACAAAAGTATAAGAATATAGCATGAGTAACAGAAAAAAGAAAAGAGCAATAAGAAACCAAACACCATCAAATGAAGACCTTCTTTGGAATTCACCTAGTAGAACATAGCTGAGGCAGCCAAGCAGATCATCTGGAGTTCCCAATTGAAGAGAAAACATGATGAGCTATCTTTTTTGTCTTTTACATGGATGAGTTTGCACATTCTCAAGAATTCTTATATTGTGAGATAAAGAAATGCAACCTCAGTAAGAGCTGTTTACATTCTAGCTGTTCTGAAGACACAGGTTTTCAACATCCTTAGCTATTGGTGTTTTTCTTTCTCCTTGTTACAGAGCCAGGAATAGCAGCTCATCCATGTACAAGGAGATATGGAGAAGTCTTGAAATAAGTATACTGGATTCTGGGGCAGTAGAGCCTGCCTCTTTGCCAGGTGTGTGTTTTCAATGAGTTTAAAAAGACATGACTACCCTACCAGTTGAATGTACATTGCAATAACATATCTCAGTAAAGACAAGTGAGAAACACAAAAGTGTGCAAGGAAAAGGGAAGATAGTTCAGACAGGATTCAGAATATAACCTTATAAATAATCATTTGAAAAAAATCCAGAGATACATATCATAAAATGGAGAATGAATCAGAGGAAAATGCTATGTAAAGGGAGTCTATCACATACTACCCTAAATAGGTCAGATTCTCTCTTGAGAATTATTTCCTTAGTTATATAAATTTATTTGGGAAAACAACTGCATGCAATATGGACAGCATCATTGCCTGTCTGGGAGATTCAGAGTATTGGGGAAAGTAAGCTAAACAGAACACATTCAAGATTTTCTAATTCCTTTCCACATATTCAATGGCCAGGTTATCCTGACCTTAACATCATGATAGACAGTACCTTGGATTTCAGGCCAAAGAAAATGCTTCTTGAGTTGCTTTTGTCAGAGTATTTTATTACTACTAATTACAAAGATAGTAATAAAAGAAGTAATAAGCCAGAAATTGTATTCTTCTTCCTCTCCTTTTCTTTTTGCAATATAAATTCATAGTTTATTAAATGTCTTTTCACATTTAATCTTTTGTCATCTTTAACATGTCTTTAATTGAAATAGAATTATATTAATACCATCCTACTTTTCCTCCTTCCTGCCCCTCCAAGTTATACTGCCTCAAATTCCTCCCATGACCCCCCTTCACTTTGGAGTTGATAGCCTTTTTTTATTTGATTATTATTGTTAAAATATATATGTGTAAATATTTATGTGAAAATGCTATGGGATGTCTTTCTGTATACTGTGAATATGTGTTGCTCCAATTGATTAATAAATAAACCCGCATTGACCTATGGCAGGACAGAATAGAGCCAGATGGAGGATCCAATTGCGATAGAGAGAGGAGAAAGGCAGGGTCAGGGAGGATGCTCAAGATGCCACCACCAGAAGTAAGATGTGAGAGAACATGTAACCCCAGGGCCATGTGAGAAAACATAGAATAATAAAAATGGGTTAATTTAAGATGAAAAGTCTGGCTAGCAAGAACCATGAGTCACAGGCTACACAGTTTGTAAATAATATTAAACCTCTGAGAGATTATCTTATAAGAAGCTGTGGGACCAGAGATGGGAGAGATTGGTCCAGACCACTTGGCTGGACAAGACTGGAGAAACTTCTGGATACATGAAAATGTATAGCAAAACAGTCCTCTGAGCTTGTTCATGTCCATATGTCCTCAAGGATGGCGACTTTACATCGGACAACCAATAAAGGAGCTCCTCCTTAGGACAGGCTAGCCCCCGCCCCCCAGCATTCATTAGTTTCTTGGCAAAATCCAGATACATAGACCAAAAGAGTAAAATAAATGTCCTAGTCATGTGTGCTGGTGACTGCAGACATCTGATATTTGACAGATAGCTAAAAAACATACACTTGAGAAAAGACAGTATTTTAATGAATGTTCCAAAGATACTGTCCATGCACACAAAAAAGTGAAATTTGAACCATTTTAGTACCCTCAATAAAATTATATTAATTGGGATAAGGGTTTGTCTATCTAGTTGATTTCCTCAAAGAACCTACTCTTTATTTCATGGATTCTTTGTATTGTTCTGTTTCTATTTTGTTGATTTCAGTCTTTAGTTGGATTATTTCCTGGCATCTATTCCTTCTGGGTGAGTTTGCTTCTTTTTGTTCTAGAGATTTTATGTATACTGTTAAGTCATTAGTGTGAGTTTTCTCCAACTTCTTTATATGGGCATTTAGAGCTATGAATTTTCCTCTTAGCATTGCTTTCATGGTGTCCCATAAGTTTGGGTATGCTGTACATTCATTATCATTGAATTCTAGCGAGTCCTTAATTTTTTTCTTTATTTCTTCCTTGACCCATTGGTGATTCAACTAAGCATTATTCAGTTTCAATGCATTTGTAGGATTTCTGTAATTTTGTTGTTGTTGTTGAAATATAACTTTAAGCAATCGTGGTCTGATAACAGGAGGTTATTCCTTTTTTTTGTATCTGTTGATATTTGCTTTGTGATTGAGTATGTGGTCAATTTTAGAGACCATGGGATGCTGAGAAGAATGTATATTCTTTTGTGTTAGGATGGAATGTTCTGTAGATATCTATTAAGGCGATTTGAGTCACAACATCTGTTTGATCCCTTATTTCTCTCTTAGGTTTCTGTCTGGAAGAACTGTCCATTGGTGAGAGTGGGATGTTGAGGTCTCCCACTTTTAGTGTGTGGAGTTTGATGTGTAATTTAAGATTTAGTATTGTTTCTCTACATATGTGGGTGCCCTTGTAATTGGGGCATAAATGTTCAGAATTAAGACTTCACCTTGGTGGATTTTTCCTGTGATGAATATGTAATGTCCTTCCCAATCTCCCTTGATTGATTTTAGCTTGAAGACTATTTTGTTAGATGAGGATAGCTACACCAGGTTGCTTCTTAAGTGCATTTGATTGGAAAGTCTTTTTTCAACCTTTTACTCTAAGGTAGAGTCTATCTTTGAAGTTGAGATGTGTTGCTTTTATGTAGTAACTGAATGTACCAGGCTTTACTGACTCCTCAAGGGAGGCCTTACATTTTCAGAGGGAATGGGGGTTGGGCTGGGGGAGAAGCCTCAGGGGCAGGTGAGAGGGAAGAGTGGGGCAATCTGTGGTTGGTATGTAAAATGAATAAAACAAATTAATAAAGAAAAATTCAATTAAAAGTTATATTAAAGTGGACCAGAAACATCAATTTGTAATCTAAAACTGCTAGAAGAAGTTATAGCCTGTACTCTAAGGTGTCGGTTTTGGAACAAGATTCTAATAGCTAAAGATTTAAGGCCAACAGTTGGCATCTGGGACATCATAAAACTAAAAACAACAACAACAACAAAACCAAACCACTATTGTAAAACTAGACAAAACAAAATAAAAGAACAAAATAAAAAATAAAATAAAAAACAAATAATTAATTGATGAAACCCACATAATAGGAGAGAATCTTTGACAGCTAAACATCTCACAGAGGTTTAAATTCCCAAATACTCTAAGAACTCAAGAAGCAGAGTGAAAGAAATTGCCCAATTGAAATGAGCTCGTAATCTAAATAGACGTTTTCAAACGAAGAAATAAAAATGACCAAAATATACCTTAAAACTTGTTCACAAACTTCAGCATTAGGGAAATGCAAATTAAAACAACATTGAGATTTCATCACACAAAGTCATAATTTACATTGAATGGCTTATAAAACACCTATAATATAAAAAATAATAATCATTTTTCTGATACAACTATCATTGTAAGTACTTTGTCAGATCATTCTCCACTTTTTAATAAAATCTTCAGCAATTCATTTGCTATTAGATTATATTCAACTGTATAATTAGTAGAGTTTTCAGGTATAAGAAAGCACAGAATATTTCAGTAACACTCTTAATCTCAAATCTCCTAATAACTTCTATACAGTTCAAGATTGTGATAAGAATCAGAAATGAGTACACAACTGAAAACATTACACATATCTGAACTTCTCATAGTAGCTTGTTTATCAAATGTTTGCTGTTAGAAATAGAGTGAGCACATATCCAAGAATACACATATTTGTTTGTAAATTTAATTGAATTCATTATCTCATTATATTTTAGAACCAAGATTTTTCAGAATGAAAAGATTTATTGTTTAACATTAAAAATTGAATCTAAAGCTTAGATGTAAATTTACTCCTTTTATATAGAAGTGAAATTAGAGTTATATGCATTTCATGCATAGTGTGTAAATTATTTTGAAATAATCTACCTGTTCGGGAAAAAAAAAAAAAAAAACTAAATGGATTACAGCATGGAAAATGTTAATAAAGTTAACGGCCTCTCTAAAAGTAAAATATCTGAATTATGAGCCCCTTGAAGATCACTGGTTATGGTTTGAAGAAGATGAGACATTGATAATGATGTTGTAGCGTTTGCTCAAGTCTTGAGCTCTTTACAAGAAGAATTCAACAGGATAAGAAGAAAGATGCAGCAGGAAAGTTTTATCAGAGCAGAGGTATACTCACAAAGTCAGTAGCATGAGGGGTCTTTCTATGGAAGCACCAGCTCGGAGGGTGAGGGGTCCTATCCTTTCATCTCTCTGTTCTGTCTTCTCTGTGTATTTCACCATTTGTGGATATATCATTTACTTTCCCGTTGTTGTAATAAGAGATCATTACCAATGAAAATTTATAGACGAAATAGGCTATGTGGTACTGATATTTTCAAATGTCCATGGACATCATGGCAGGGAGCAATGACAATAGGCATGCATGTTTGACACTGGAACAGTACTTGAACTCACCTCTTGAGACACAACCACAACCACAAGACACAGCCACAAGAGTGACAGAGAGACTGAAGGTAGAAAGAGCTTCTGAAATGCAACTCTTTGTTGAAATGTCTACCCTTTAGAACTTGACAGAAACTTACTCTACTAGTTATTTGGGAAAATATTTCATTGGAAGGTGGTTTTTGTTTTGTTTCTTGTGTGTGCGGGTGTGTGTGTGTGTGTGTGTATATGTGTGTGTGTGTGTGTGTGTGTGTGTGTGAGAGAGAGAGAGAGAGAGAGAGAGAGAGAGAGAGAGAGAGAGTTTTAAGGAAACAGTGAATTGCTGAATCTAAAATGCAACTAGAAAGACTAGCAAGCATGATTTGGAATACATATTGAAAATTCAATATATGTACAGAACATGTCAATACAACACATATAGCACCCTGAAATTATTTACAAGGCCTCTAATGGGCAATGAAGTTTCATTCTTGACCTCAATTTAATGTTTACTATGACCTTAAAATCAACTCCTTTTATCAGTGTCTTTCATATAGCAAAGTGATACTTCATCTGCAAAATATTTGATAACCTCAATTTGTGCTTTTGGATTATTGTCATTTTTATGTTTAGCTTAATTTTAGGACATGGCTCCTCTGATTATGAGGGACACATAGTAAAATCTTATCTAAACAAGTATATCAAAATGTTGGGCTTCCAAATGAGCTGTAGAAGACTCATAATCTGAGTTAGAGTTAGGATGGAACCTATGGTGGGAGGAGGGAACTGATTTCATCTGACTTCTACATGTACACCATGGCACATTAGCACATGCTTGCCCCCCCTGCCTCCAGCACAAACCCCAAAACACAGACACTGAGACACACAGACACACATGCATACACACACACACACACACACACACACACACACACACACACACACACAAGGGTAAACACATTCTAAATCATGATTTAGGGTTAACCCTTCATTCAAATCACCTTATCTGTAGTTTAGAGAAATAAGGAGTCCCATAAATTTAGATAAAGCATGGTGTGGTTTTCAATTGGACACAACTGTTATTGGATCTGATGATTGAAATTATGTCAATCCTGACATGCACACTACAGATAAATACATCACACTTACCAGTTAGCAAATGAATGTTCCCTAAGTGATGTTTAGTGTACAATATATGAAAACCAACTATGCAGATATTCCCCCATACCACTAGTTCAATATCTCTAGCTGAGTAGTTAGTACTAAAATATAAAGAAATTTGATTGAAAACACCCATTGTACTCTGTACTTAGGGCACATTCTGAACTAAAGCTTGCATTACAAATGCCTTGATTTTACCCCATTTAGTCTGATATTAGACTTTTAATTATCAGAAATGTAAAATGATATGTCTATATAAGTTTTAATTGTTATATTTTGGATGCTATGTAAAAGCAAAACAAAGATACTAAGCTACACTTTTGTTACAATACAATTTTCACATCAATGTGTAAAGAGTGAATTATCAATTCAGGGCAACTATCTTATTTCTCTAACCCTTATTTCACTTACATACCTCCTTATGTGTTTCTTGCCATCACTGCTCTGGCAAATCTTTCATTTAACATTAGTCCATTGCAGAGTCTGTTAGTCCTCCAAGTCCTTGAGTAAACACATTCAAACTCATAAAAAAAGCTAACCCAGAATCTCAAATCTCAAGTTCACTGAGTATAAGAAACAGAGTGGTGTTGCCTGTGGTAATACCACCTTGTCAAACCTGTGGTATTGCCAAGTGGAGTAAAGTAGAGTACCCAGAAAATAGCTCCATTGACCAAACATATCAGGAGAGTCAATGGGAAAAAGCCTATCTGTGCTGAATCATACACCTGCTAGTGGCTATGATGAATTTGTGAGAAATGTGTTCTCTACGGTGTAAGGAAAGCAGTTTATGGGTAAATTATGATCTGAGGGCATTTACTACAAAGCCATTGCCAGTGAGGACCAAATGTTTGGTAGTTGATATTGGTTCTCTCCAGCCCAGGCAGTGTCAGGCTGTTCAGAAGCTGTGAGTACTAAAGGAGTCCACTGCTGGAGAAGCCTAGATATGCTGAAACAGTTGCAAATACCACAATGACAGGACATCAAATTTGATATTCTTCATGTCTTCCATATATTTCTACTGACAAAAATTCAGTGCCAGGTGTTAATTGAATAATAAATATAGGGATCAGATTCATTTCTCACATAGTGGTGAAAAGGGTGAATTTACAACTTAGTGATAATAAAATAGTAAGTGGCAAACCATTAAAATTCAAAAAACTGAACAACCATGAGATTATCATAATATTTAGCTTATATGTACTTGGTTTCATTTATTTTTCCAATTTAAACTCTTACAAGGTAAGTGAATAAAAACTACAAAAATATAATCAAAATTTATATTAGTGTCATCCAATGAACATATTCCTTTCCCTTATTGTAAGTAAGAACTGCTGTTAAACACTTCCTATTGTTTTTCTTAGCTAGAGTACTGAATTTGCAGCATTTACAAATTCATAATGCTTTTTCTTCCATTTGCTCTGCTATTTCTAGCTGTAAACTTGATTTCAAACTGGAAAAGCATGCTTACATAAGTGTTATGAAATTGTACTTGCAGATCATCCAGCACATTTTTCATAAATCAAAATAAGCACATTTTTAGGAAGAATTCCAAAACATGCACACACAAAAAGTGATTGAGTTTTATTAGGAGGAAAAATCTCCTTTGACTGGAAAGGAATTAATTTATTATACATTTTAATGCAAAATTTGTGTATTTCAGATATTTATTAATGAAAAATATGTTTCATCTAGAATGGTCCAGAAGACAACAGCTAAAAAAGGTTTACAGAGAGTATACAAATACTTAGAAATATAAATAATCTTAGTGATGCAGTTTTTATTTGTGAGAGCCTTTGAAGTTCAGAGATGCAGAGTTCACTTATTTTCTGAATAGAGAAATGTTATTGCTGTGGGATAATGCTTTTGTACACTGGTTTACTAAAACACTGATTGGCCAGTAGCCAGGTAGGAAGTATAGGCAGAATAAGCAGACAAAGAGAATTCTGGGAAGAGGAAGGCTGAGTCAGGAGATGCCAGCCTGCTGTCCAGGGAGCAGCATGTAATGGCACACAGGTAAGGCCACAGAAAGTGTGGTGACATACAGATTAACAGAAATGGGTTAGTTTAAGTGTAAGAGCTAGATAGTAGTAAACCTAAAGTAATGAATGGGCAGTTATAATTAATATAAGCTTCTGAGTGATGATTTTATAAGTGACCTGTGGGACCACAGGGCTGGTGGGACTAGAGAAACTTCCAACTACAAATGGCATCCAACATGGGGCAAGAATTTTCACCCAAAACCTGAAAAAGCTTCAAAAAAAGGTTCTAAGATGAAGCCAAGAGCAACTTCCTAGTTGTGTCTCTCAGGAAAACTGTGATACAGAGACACCGAGGCCTGTAGGCAAGAGTTACATTATGTCAGGTTCACACTTTATGGGCTCCTGCTGAAGTACCCAGAGGCATCTCCAAGCCACATGGTGAATGGTGGATTTAGCTTTTGCTAGTACAAAAAGAGGTTTCTGGGCTACATACTGCTTTGATAGAGGCATAGACCCACTGCCTCCCAGAGTCGGCAGAACATTATCTCCACCATGTTGGAAAGATGAGGTAGGCAGAGCCAGCAGCCAAAGCTGCTTTTTCAGTCTTAATAATGCCACAGTTAAAAGCAATAGATTCAAATTAAGTCAGAGTCAGACTAAATAAACCTCTAAATGGTTTACACTGTATGTAAAAATGTATGTAGGCTTGAAAGAAAGAAGAAAGGGAGGATAGACAATTAAATAAAGAAATAGATAGTTTTTAAAAATAGTCTTTAAAGAGACAGTGAAGGTAATATAAAAATAAGCGATGTAAAGAAGGAAATCACACAGAGATTCTGGATTATGTTGTCTTTGGGATTTTTAACAGCAGAGAAACATTTGATTATAACAGCTGCTGAGTTAAATATATATATATATATATATATATATATATATATATATATATATATGATAATCTTGATTTCAAAATTCATGTTTAAGTATATGTTGCTTTGGAAGAGAAGTTCTGCTTTTGTTTCCACAGAAGATGAAAACCTATGGATTGCTATGATTTGAAAAGCCAAGACCCCCTGGAAGGTCTCTGATGACACCATGGCCCACATGATCCAACATTCAGAACAGCTTCAATGTAGTTGGCTCAGACAATGCAGCCTCACAGACATTTCCAGTCAGGACTTAATTATAATTCTTAATTTTCTCATAAGAATGCAGAGCCCTCTATCATCAGGAAGTAGCCTAGAAAATATGCCCATATTCCCCAAAAATGTATTATGTATGCTTGTCTTTGTTTAGGTTGTTGGTTACAAATTGTTATTGGTCATAGTCAATATCTTCCTAAAAGAAGAAAAGGGGATATGATATTGAAATATAGGAGGTAGATATGATTGATAAAAGGGTAGACTGTTGAATCTACATTTAAAGAGCAACTTGTTTAAAATGTTTTACATTGGCATAGATTTTAGTTTATTGATACAAATTTAAAGTTAATTTTGTTGTACTGTATGTACATTTCTACTCTTGGCTAAGATATTATGTTTGTACAGCTCATTTACATTCTAGTGGATAATTAAGAAATACAGATTAATAATTAGAATAATTAATCTTCTGTAATAGTCAAATTTATATTCATGTTAAGTTTTCTAGATATACATAGATATAATTCAATTAGATATGTAATCTTCAAATACTTCAAAGACATACAGAATGTGGCATTTAAAATGTTTTCAGAACTTTGACTTTCTGGACATTGAGACAAGTCTACTCCTGGCAGCACCAATCTACTTCAGAGAAGATAATGGACACTGAAGAAATTACAGAGTTTGCTTTCTTTGTGGCAAAAGATAGCCACTGGGCAAAAAATGTACCCTTTGTTGACTGCTTGATGATATGTTGTATAAACTAGATATGCAGGACCCATTAGGAAGGCGACCACTGAACTTTCCAAGGTGAGATGGTCCTTCAGCTTCCTGCTTCACAAAAGAAACTGGCAGATATTCTACAGGGCACAGAAAAAACATGACTGAGAGACTGGGTCTATGGGCTGAAGATGAATGTCCCAAGTAACAGAGGAATTTTAGGTAACTGTCCAGGCAGGCAGCAGTCTCTGTCATTCTAGATTTTTAGAAGTTGCTGACAATCCTCCTTCTTTTTACTTAGGTAATAGTGTATCCTTCTGTGGTCTTTGATGTTGTTGAAGACTAGATAGTTATAATTTTCCTTGGTTATGATAAAAGGTAAATTAGACATAAAACTTTAGGCTCAAATATAGGATAGACTATTGTTTTTAATTTTGCCAAATACAAATAGACTAGATATTGTAAGTGTATTCTTGCTTGATAACTGTTTATTATATGTAATTTTACTATGTTAAAGTTAAAGCCTTCCTTTTTCATTAAACAGAAAAGGGGAAATACTGTGGGATAACGCTTTTGTACACCAATTGGCCAATAGCCAGGCAGGAAGTATAGGTGGAATAAACAGACAAGGAGAATTCTAGGAAGAGGAAGGCTGAGTCAGGAGACACCAGCCTGCTGTCCAGGGAGCAGCATGTAATGACACACAGGTAAAGGCATGGAAGACATGGTAGCATATAGATGAATAAAAATGGGCTGAGTTTAAGTATAAGTGCTAGTAAGTAATAAGCCTGAACTCCTGGCCAAGCAGTTATAATTAATATAAGCTTCTGAGTGATTATTTTATAAGTGGGCTGCAGGACCATGGGGCTGGCAGGACTGGAGAAATTTCCAACTACATATCACATATATGTATATGCAACCATTAGGGTGAATAAAATCCAAACTGGCTAAAAACAAAAGATGTTGTGACCAGTTTAGAGGACAGACTGATTTGTAACAAAATACTAACCATGTAAAAGCAGAACTGAATAATAATTTGGAAGACCCACGGTCTTGTGAATCAGACTAGTATGAGGGATATATGACTTCTATCAATGAATAACTCATAATATACAAATAATGGAGACAAATATTTTTATTATGCTATCTTTATTTTTAACTTATTTAAATTATTTTCTTTTTAATTAGAATAAAACTACATCATTCCCTACCCTCTAATCCTTCTAACACCTCCTGTGTCCCACCCACTACTAAAATTCATGGCTGCTTTTTAAATAATTATTATTTTATGTATATGTATAAATATACACAAAAACATAAATCCATCATTCTGGGTGCTTGCATGTATGATTTTCATGATGTCCTTTTGTATTTTATAGGCAACTAGTGGGATCATCCCTAGGGAAATGTAATTCTCCCTGTCTTAGCAGTGATAAATTTTCTGTAACTTTTTAACAATGGGTGTGTCCACTTGAAAATTAATTCATCTATGCTGGCATGTTAACTAGTATTGAAATTATTCTGCCTTGTCAGAATAATTTATTATTTAATTATGGTTGCAGCATACCTGTCGTTTCTAAAATATAGAATTTCCCAGTAGACTCTCTATTTCTCTGGATATTGTAATTCCTCTGCCTCCCCCTCCATGATGTTTCCTTGTAGAGGTTATAGTCTAGATATGTCAGCAAATGCTGAGCATCCCATTGTCAGGTTTTCTCTGCATTTTCAGTAGTTGTGGTTTTTCTATGATGATCTCAGTCTAATGCCAAAAGAAGCTTCTGGGATGGATGAAAACTACAGTTATCTCTGTGTGTGTAAAGTTAAGCAGTTAGAACACCCTGAATTTAGGATTGTGGAATCAGTGGATTCTCTTCTAGATGGTTGGCTAGGTTTACATTACTATAAGAGACTTTCCTCTTAATAAATGGTCTTTAATATAATTATACACCTGTTGGTTACTGCCAAGATATTAATACCACTATTGAATTTCTAGGGGTTGCTTGCTCTGATGGTCATTATGATTCATATGTGTTAGCAGATAAGGGTTATTGATTGCTTTCCTCCTTTGGAAGCTTGAGTAGAAACTTAGAGAAGGATGAAAGCTAGTCTTCATGGAGAAGGGTTTAGGGTCAGATCCAGCTTGATTCTCTGGGTCCTTCATTGAAAATCCATGCTGTCTTCAGCAATAAGTGCTTATTATCAACTTCTGGGAGGCAACAAAGGACAATCACAATAGCCTATATTATGCAGAAGTCACTTGATTTCCCTAAGCAGCAACTCAAAAGAAAATTTCTTCTGCTTTGTATTCCAATTTTTCTTAGTTAGTCTAGGTTCTTAGGGGGGAATATTATTGCCCCAAATGACATAACCTCATATGCATACAAACAAACAGATATACATATACATACACATACCTATGCATTTTTTTATTTTTATATACATATATATTATACATGTGCAAACATACATACATGTACTATATGTTTTTGGGGGGTGTTTTTGGGCGGTTGGGTTTTTGAGACAGGGTTTTTCTGTAGCTTTGGACCCTGTCCTGGACTAGCTCTGCAGACCAGGCTGGCCTTGAACTCACAGAGATCCACCTGCCTCTGCCTCCTGAGTGCTAGGATTACAGGCGTGCTCCACTAACGCCTGGCTCATGTACTATATGTAATTATAAGTAAATGAAAAATAATTATTGCACCAGGCGGTGGTGGCGCACACCTGTAATCCCAGCACTCGAGAGGCAGAGGCAGGCAGATCTCTGTGAGTTTGAGGCTAGCCTGGTCTCCAAAGCCAGTTCCTGGAAAGGTGCAAAGCTACACAGATAAACCCTACCTCAAAAAGGCAAAAAAAAAAAAAAATTGCATATGACTTTTTCAAACATCTTTAGTGTTATTTATCTATCTTTTCTCCCATTGTTTCCATAGTGTCCATTCCCCAATTTACACCCTGTCCATGTCTTTTCCACTTTCCCCTTTATATCACAGGTTTCCTACTCTTTCTCTTTCCAGAGCTTCCAAATTTCCATGGTCGTCCTATACTTTACTGGCATGTAACATTATCCCAGAGTATATAATCACATCTAAAGATTTGGAGTTAAGAACTACAAAACAGAAATGATGTTAGGTATTTGACATTCTGAGTCTTGCTAACCTCATTCAAAACAATATTTTCTAGTTATATCCACTTATCTGCAAACTTTATGATTTCACTTTTTGTTATAGAAGTATTACACTGTGCATGGGTGCCTTATTTCATCATCTATTCATCAAAAGAATGAATTTTCATTTACTGGCTATTGTAAACAGAATGTCAATGTACATGACTGAGCCAATGTCTTGAGTTTTTTTTGACTATTGTCTACTTTTGTACAGGATGGTAGATATGGGGTTAATTTAATTCCTCTATATGTGGACACTCTGTTTTCCAGTATCATTTATGCTGAGGTTTTGAGCATATGCCAAAGAGTGGTACAGCTGGGTCTAGGGAAAATCCATTTTTTGCTTTTTGAGACTGCTCCAAACTGATTTATAAAAGGCTGCAGTAGTTCACAGTATCAGCAACAGTGATTGTCAGGGGTTATTATTATTATTATTATTATTATTATTACTATTATTATTATTATTATCACTATTCTGACTGGGATAAGATGAAATTTTAAAGTTGTTTTAATTTGTATTTCCTCAATTGCTAAAAATAACGAATACTTTTTGAGATACTTTTAAGCCATTTTTTGAGCACTCTCTGTACAGTCTACAGAATTTTAAATTTTATTACCTTGACTCTTTATTTTGAGTTCTTTATATATTCTGGATATTAATCCACTGTAAGATGGATGGCCATTAAAGATGTTTTCCCACTTGTGTTTTCCTCCTCACATGACAGAATTCTCTTGTTAAGCTCACCTTTCATTTGTTTGTCTTAATTCCTGGGCAAATGGAGGCCTATTCAGAAAATCCTTTCCTGAAGTCATATATTATTTTTATTGCTTATGTTTTCTTCTTGGAGCTTTAGCATTTTGGGTTTTACACTGAAGTTATTGATGATTTGCTGTTATTTTTTGTACAGGATGATAGATATGGATTGTTGTTGTTAGGGTTTCTATTGCTGTGACAAAATGTCACAACCAAAACTAACTTGGGAAGGAATGCACTTATACTGTTTACACTTCCATATCTACATTTATCATCCAAAAAGTTAGGACATGAACTCAAACACTACCATAACCTTCAAACAGGAGCTGATGCAGAGCCCATGGAGGGATGCTATTTATTCACATGGCTTGCTCTGCTTTCTTGTATAGCAGAGGACCACCAGCCTGGGGTAGCCCCACCCACAATTGGTGAGTCCTACCCCATCAATCACTAATTATGAAAATGTCACATAGGCTGGCCCATAGTCCATTTTATGGAGATTTTCCCTCTTCTCTCTGATGACTCTAGTTTGTGTCAAGTTGCCATAAAACTAGCCAAGACATGATCTAATCTTATTCTATATGTGGACATCCAGTTTTCCAGCCAGTACTATTCATTGAAAATATTCTTCCCCAGTGAAGTTTTTGGCATTTTTGTTGGATAGCAGATGTCTGTAACTACAGGTACACCTTTAGTGTCTTCTGTTGCATTCCATTGGTCTACATTTACGTTGTTAACCCAGTGCCATATTGTTTGTATTACAATATTTCTGTAAGGTACATTGGAAATCTGCTATAATAAACTTGGCAGCACTGGTTTTTTTTTTTCCCCATTCAAGTTTGCTTTGTGTAGTTGGGATAGTCTCTGATTCTATATGAATGGTAAAATGAATTGCTAAGTGACCTTATTAATAAAAAAAAAACCAGAGCCAGATATTGGGGTGGAAACTGAGAGATCAGAGGAATAGGACAAGCCACAGCCAATCTAACCTCACCAACTCCTCAGCTTCCAGAGAGAGCTTCTTTTTGGTCCCTGTCCTCTTACTTCCTCTCTCCGTTCATCCATATCAATGAATTTTTTTTATCTATTTCTATGAAGAACGTTGGGATTATAACTGAGGTTGTGGTGGTTTAAATAAGAATAGCCGGCCTCCATAGGCTGATATATTTGATTGTTTGTTTCTCAGTTAGGGGACTAGGTAGGAAGTACTAAGTGGTGTGGCTTTGTTGTCGGAGGTGTGACACTGTGGATAGACTTTGAGGTTTCAAAAGTATACATCAGGCTCAGTCTCTGTCTGCCTCCTGCTTGTGAATCATGTGTAATCTCTCAACTAATGTTCCATTACCATGCTTGCCTGCCTCCTGCCATAAGTTCCACAATGATAATCATGCACTCACTCTCTGGAACTGTAAGCATGCTCCCAATTAAATGCTTTGTGTTATATATCACCATGATCATAGTTTCTCTCTTTAGTAATTTAGCAAAGTAATTAAGACATGGGTGTACTGAATCAAAATTTTCTTTGGTAAAAGGGTCATTTTCACAATATTCATTCTACTGATCCATGAGCATGGAGTCTTACTATTTTCTAGCACAAGTGCAATGACTTTTTAAATTATTATGAAATTCTGAAAATGCTATATCTCAAGAAAATGTCTGAATGCACTAACTGATCATTTATAAGCACATTATAAGCACAGGAAATTATAGTTGGCAAGCTTTCTTTTAAAGGTCTTTTAAGTTAGAAAGGAAAAAATCCTACCCTAAATATATACTTCTCAGAGAAGTGTTTTCTGCTTTGCTTGCAAAAAAAAAAAAAAAAAAAAAAAAAAAACACTAGAAAATGCACCAACTAATGGATTCAACTTCAAATAAACAGCTGTTTATTAGAAAATGAAAAGGACATTTAATTCTACCATCATGTTTGAGCTTTGCTGAAGTAAAAACAAAAAAAATAGGAATATTATTTTATATTTTATTTTAATTTTTGCTACAAAATATTTTTAGTCAAAATGTTTATGAATATACATATATTCCAATATCTATATCTATTTCTATACATAGATAGATAGATAATAGATAGATAGATAGATAGATAGATAGATAGATAGATGATAGATAATCTGTAATTTCTTTGTATTTTGGAACCCAAAGCGGCCACACATGTATGATGTGTATGAAATCAAGCAAACATTATAGGTATTTGAATATCCTTTTGTATTTTATTTTAATTATCTGCTACACTATATTTTAAACAAACTTTATGAATATAGATATATATTTTTCTATTACATGTAATATATATATATATATATATATATATATATATATATATTATGCTATATTCTCTATAAATAATTTGGACCCCAAGGATGTCACACATATATGATGTTTGCAAAATTAAGCAAACATTATGTGTACTGCTATGAATAGATGTGCCAGGAATTATAAATACAACTGACTGTATTTTATTCTCATGCAATGGAATTGTGATTCAGAGAACTACATAAAAAAAGGAGTTTGCTGAACAAATCTGCGACTTGAGAGTCATTTAATAGGCAGTCCTATGCTGTGGAATATTCTGTATGTTGAATGTGTTGTTCTGATTGGTTATTAAAAAAACACTGATTGGCCAGTAGCCAGGTAGGAAGTATAGACAGGACAAGGAAAGAGGAGAATTCTGGGAAGTGGAAGGCTGAGGCAGAGAGACACTGCCAGCTGCTGCCATGAAAATATGTTAAGATACTGGTAAGCCATGTGAAAATAGATTAATAAAAATGGGTTGATTTAAGATATAAAAACAGTTAGCGCCTGGTGGTGGTGGTGGTGGTGGTGCACGCCATTAATCCCAGCACTTAGGAGGCAGAGCCAGGTTGATCTCTGTGAGTTCAAGACCAGCCTGGGCTACCAAGTGAGTCACTGGAAAGGCACAAAGCTACACAGAGAAACCCTGTCTTGCAAAACCAAAAAAAATAAAAAATAAAAAAGAAACAGTTAGCAAGAAGCCTGTCACTGCCATACAGTTTATAAATAATATAAGTCTCTGTGTGTTTATTTGGTTGGGACTTAGCACCTGTGACACTGGTGGGTGAGAAAGATTTGTCCTGACTGTGGGCCAGCCAGGAAAACTCTAGGTATAGTCCTGAGTAGGTGCCACCTAGGGAAAGACTGGTCTTTCCTTACTCTTTGCTGTTCAATAGTTACAACAATATAAGCAAGACTTGGGCAACAGTGAGACAGTTTCAATTAACTTCTTCAAGTAAACATACAATACAATATTGCCCTAATTATTAGACTCTTGATATTCATATAAGCATGATAGTTAGTTGCATCTAGTGTCTATATTTGAGAATGCAATAACCTGAGTTTTTAATGGTCATTATACATGAAAATAACTATGCTGAAATCAATTAAATCTTCTGTTAAATATATTGATTACAAGTGTACTAATACCTGGGCAGTAGTGGTGCACAGCTTTAAGCCCAGCATTCAGGAGGCAGAGGCAGGCAGATCTCTGAGTTTGAGGACATCCTGGTATACAGAATGAGTTCTAAGACAGCTAGAGTTACACAGAGAAACCCTGTCTTATAGACAATTTTCTAAGCAGTCTTATGAAATGAAAAACACACAGCCAAACAGAGAGGTGAAAGCCTTAGAGATCAGGGAAATAGGAATTGCCACCAGATAACCTTACCTCAATAAGCCACAGCTTCCAAAGTGCCATGTCTTCCTGTCTATCCAGGCTTTTATTGCCTTGCCTGCCAAGTGATTCATTAATGATGTCCTTTGAGGGAAAGACTGATTTTAGTTTAGGGCTTGCTAGGTTTGAATGACACAACAGCAGAAAAATCAAGGAAAGAGACATTACCTGTCATATATGCATGAACCCTCCCCTCTACCCCTCAAGATTAACTTTTCAACTTTTTCACTCCATTCTCAGTTCTTATCTCTGAGTTCCTTAATTTAAGTTTTTGGAGCTATTGAGTGAAGATACCCATTGAAAGAACAGAGGAAGTAGAGGTATCTTATGTACATTTTCCTTTATGGTGGTGATATTAAATTGTTGAAAAATGATCACTACTCCACTGACAGAAACCTTTTATTTTCCTTATTTTTCTATATTTGATTACTGTTTCCTTTCTAAAACTCTTGGGGTACATGAATGACTTTGTTGGCCCAATTTATGAAAGGCTCTTAATGTTTAAGTAATAGGTTCTACTGGCCATTAGCCATTATTGTGGCACTTCTGAGGTTACTTATGTGCTATTCTAAAAACTATTGTTAAGATGCAGAAAACTCTTGAAGCTAAATTGGGGGGGGGTAACAAAAATGGTTTTCTCTCTTCTAGAGGTACAAGGAAGTGGTTGCTATGAAATAAACATTAAAGAATGAGATGAGACAAAATGGGATAATAGGTATGTAAAAAGGTCTTCCTATTGTAAGTCAGACCAAAAATTGAAAGGTTTTATAGTGAACAGGAGAGTCTATAAATTAGTCACAATGTATCAATAGTGCCACTGTCCACAATCCTTTAAAATCTCCTCCCACAGGCTATGTAGTTTATGCGTATGAGAGATTTAAGTTCTATTTATACTATATCTAAAAGCAGATCTTTCAAATGGGGATAACAATAGTCCTTGCCACATAAGGTGCTTATAAAGATTAAAAAACTTAATACCTGAAAAGCACTCAGAACAGTACACTCAATACATCTTAACACTTATTAACACTAATAGGATTATGTCTGTCAGCTAACCCACAGCATCAGCCAGATAAGCCTTTTAAAGTTCACCTGAATATATGATTTGACTTTTATTTCTACATTTATATTGAAGCTGTATTCTGCACGTATTAACCCTTCCTTTTTTAACTACTATAGTATCATATTTGTCTTTATAGACCTAAACAAATTAAACTTACTCCAAATAATTAGTACTTGTTTTCATATTATCATTGACTGTTTAATTATCTTCTATTGCTTTTATTACTAAAGTTATCTGTGTATTTATGGCTTAGCTCTTAAAGGTAGCGACAGTTGGATTATGAATAGCAGGAAATTATTCAGGGACCATTCCATTTGTGGAAAAGCAACTTCATTAGAGAACTTAGATCAGTTCTGAATGTGACATGCACAAATTAGTCTTTACAGCCAAAGAAAAGGGTAGGGGCATGTGGATCAAAAAAATCGCTAATTATAGGTATAGAATATAAGGTGGACTGTTGGCTAAATCAGCCTTCAGGTATTATTGCTGAAAATAGATCAGCAAGACAAACTAGGGGGAAGCAAGAGACAAAGGATTTGGCCAAATAACCAAAGTGACTAAATGTGAAAGATGGGAAAGTTCTACCTAACAGAGATATTACTACAAAGACTGGGAGATAGAGATATAAAAAATACTCTTATCTCAGACAGAAAAGTGGAGCAAACCTTGATTCAATTTCCATGAGACTTTTATGGATCTTGAACAAATTCCAGATATATTTTGAAAAGTTCCCTCTGCTCTACAGATTTTTATTTATCCTTAATAATTATGTATTTTCCATATCCCTCATCATGAATATATTTTTAATTTATACTATCATACTTATTTTCATATTGTAGGCATCCTGACATGAGTGGGCATGTCCTAAAGAGAGACACTTGTACTCTTTGAATGTTGGACTATTGCATCAATGATCCTTAAGTAATGAAGTAAGGAATCTCAGAAAAATGAAGGTAAAGATAGAAGCCTTGTGCCACGTAAAGACAGAACAAGAAAAGAAATTTTATACCTTGTAGTTGAGACTGGAAACAAGATTATAATGGGTCATTGACAAAACCATACTCTGACTAGGACAGTTTAATCATGTAAAAATATCATCCCTTATTGAAACCTAAACCTCAAAACAGAACTCCTGGAGACAGACCTGGGTTCCACCAGATATCTTTCTTCCTTTTGTGACATTTCTCCTTTAAATACATTTTTATTTGTTTTTCTCTGCTGTTCACTATTTGGTGTTTATTTAGTTGGTGTATTAAAATTGGTTATAATGCACAGCTTCTTTGTCCTAACAGAGCTCAGGTTCTATCATTATTAAGCCTGGCAATAATATCTATCACCAAACCTGTGTGAAAAGAGGAAGAAAACACAACAACTGAAATTCCAGGTACTCATGAGTTGGAAGTACTAAAACCTAGAAATTTACACCTTGATGCCTCCAAGGACTGGGCTAGGTCCTCTGCATAATCGAGACAGTTGTGTAGCTTGATCTGCTTAAGGGTGCCCTGGCAATAAGATCAGGATCCATCTCTGGTGCAAGAGCTGGCTTTTTGGAGCCCACTACCTATGGTAGGACACAACATTGAGGCAGGGGGAGGCACTTAGACCTGGCACGACTGAATCTACCAGGCTCTTCTGACGCACCATGGGAGGCCATACCTCCTTATAGGAAGGAATGGGGGTTGGGTTGTAAGGAGGAAGGCCAGAGGGGCAGGAAGAAGGAAGAGGGAGATCTGTGATTGGTATGTAAAATGAATTAAAAATTTTCTTAATAAAAGAAAAGAGTGGTTAGCCTCTCCAATGAGGTTCCCTTGGAGAAAACTAAAAAGAAAAAGAATTCTCTTATTAAGTCTCTTACACAACCCAGTAACACCTAGTCAATAGATTTCATAAAGTTACACTTGAAAGTCAATGAGAGAGAGAGACTCACTTTTTCAGTGTAATTTAATGAATGAAATATTCATTGATGTGTATCTAAATGTGCAAAGAATAAGATTAATTATTTATGATGGAGGTAAAAATAAAACATAAAACAAAATTTATCATAAAGTGTAAATAATTTGATATCAGAAATGATTTTTACAGAGGGCTAGTAGTCTGATATATTTGAATAAAATTGTATGTTGATTGGACACAGTGCGTTTGAATTATATCATGCATGTGCTTGTATTTTGTATATGATGTGTGCACATGCATGTGTAGATGTATGTACATTTGGGCATGTTAATTCAAGCAAGTATGTGTTATGACATGTGGCAAGGTCAGAGCACAACCCTGGGTGATGGTCCACACTTTACACCTTGTTTGAGACAATCTCATCTTTTTTCACTATTAACTTTGCTAGAGTACTTAGAGCTTTTATTATTTCATTTCTTTATTTTATCCTTTAAATATGTTTACAAAAATAGCATGAGTAGAACCATTTAGAGAGAGGTTATAGTATTGAAATCTCACTAAAGTCATTTGCTTATATTTAGAAACCTAGAGTTATAATTACTGTCCTAATAATGACATACTTATAAAAATACCATATTTATAAAGAGATAATTATTTTGTTTTTAATTTATTGTTATCACAACAGCATCCTTCCATTGTGAATATGTAAGTATTGCCTCTGGTCTGTTCCTATTTTCTTCTTTGAAGTCAAATGTCTTTTTCAGCATCTCTATTGAAATGTCTGAGAGTGATAGCAGAGGACAATTAAGTTCAAGTGGATCCTGCCCAAAATACAAGTTAGAAATGTAAAGCTTAATTTGACTCTTGTAAATAAGGAAGGGATCCTTGCCTCTACCTTTTTATAGGAGCATTTTCTAAGAGAACATTTCCCTTTTCCCCCCTTAATTTTAATAATATATAATTGTTTAAAAACCTAAATAAGGGGCTGATGCTAAAGTTCACCAGTAATGAGCATTTGCTACTCTAGCTGAGGAATGAGGTTCATTTCCCATTTCTACACTGAATGACTCAAGACTCTACAAACTTCAGAAGCTGGGGAACTGATGTCCTCCTCATCCAAATTCCTATGATATCTGCAAACATGTACACACACACACACACACACACACACACACACACACAAACACACACACACACACACACACAAACACACACACACACACACACACACACAAATATAACCATATACACACACAAAATACATATACATTCACACACAATACACAGACACACACACTCACATACACAAACACACATACACACACACATATACCTGTACCAACACAATCACACAAAATATATAAACACCCACACACAGTACACACACACACACACACACACACACACACACACCCCAAAAATGATACAAGATGCACCTTTAAAAATAGTATTGTTAATTGGGTGGTGGTGGTGCATACCTTTAATCCCAGGACTTGGGAGGCAGAGCCAGGTGGATCTCTGTGAGTTTGAGGCTAGCCTGGTTTACAAAGCGAGATGCAGGACAGGCACCAAAGCCACACAGAGAAACTCTGTCTCGAAAAACAAAAAAACAAACAAACAAAAAAGTATTGTTGTTCCTCCATACACAATCCCTCAGGATCCATGGCTGCAGCCTTCCTTTCCCATTTCCGGCATCTCCTGTGGATCCTAGACTCCTCTAGCATTGCTCTGCCCACTCATTGCTATGTCCCAGCCCCAAACTCAATTAGATGTCCTCTGCACATCTACATGTCATACTTGACAGAAAACCAGGTGGGCTGTCCCCAGACATTCTCAACTCTGTTCCCATAAACCAAATCAGTCTCCTCTCTAACAGGGCAACTGTAGGCAGAAGTTTCTGTCTCAAGTAATCACATAGAGGCTTAATATTAATTATAAATGACTGACCAGTAGCTCAGGCTGTTACTAGCTGATTCTTCGTTTTAAATTAACCCTTATTTCTTATCTATGCTTTGCCAAGTGCCTTGGTACCCTTTTTTCAGGACAGCATGCCATCTTGCTTCTCTCTGTGTCTGCTCATGACTCTTGTCTCCACCCTTCTTCTCAGCATTCTCAGTTTTGCTCTTCTGCCTCACTAACATCCTCCTATTCAGCTATTGGCCAGCTTCTTTACTAAACCAATCACAGTGAGATATATTCATATAGTGCAAAGGAATATTCCACATTTCCCCCTTTTTGTCTAATTAAAAAGGAAATTTTCAACTTTAACATAATAAAATTATATACAACAAAACAAAAAAAGTAAGAATTACAGTTAAAATGTGCAGTATTATAGTAGGTAACCATTCCAGCTTTGACCTGGAAGTACTATCCCCTTTGAGGCTTCAGTAACTGTCATGCCTATAAGGTGGAGCCTAGAGAGGACCCTTAAAGACCTGAGATCTAGATGGGCCAGCTCTCATGGTTCCTGGATCCTGGACGCTGGAGGTAGATTAAGCAGAGTTATCCAGAGAACACCTCTGGACTGTGCTACACCTTTCCCAGTCCCTGTAACCTATCCCTTCACTTGTAAGTTACCCCACAAAACAAACCTTCCTTTCAACTGTGAGGAATTGCCTTCTTATTAAACCAATATAGTATATTTGTATTTGGCAAAAATCAGAGAAAATAATTCATTATCTATCTTATTTTAGTGAGTCTAAAGTTTCATATTTATTTACTTTTTCACCATATGGAAAACCCTAAGTCTAATTATTTAGTCTTTAACTCAAACAAAGACCCCAGAATGGTTTAATCTTACCTGATGACAGGGACATCTTGGTGCCTGGACAGTCACCGAGAATTCTTCTACACCGTTGGGGCATCTAACTTTGTCCTACAGATCTAGTATATCTGACAGACATTTCTGAGAAGCAGGAGATTTTGAAGGATTGTCCTATCTTTTCTTGGATAAGTTTGGCAGTCATCTTTTTTATGTCCTGCTAGTCCACTTTTGACAGTATACTATCAGTATTTGAGGCTAGGGCACCTTGTTGGCATAAAGAAATCCAACTCCATACGGAGGTTCTTCATCATCTCAGAAGTAAATTGGTGCTCCCAAGAGCATATGTGTCAAGAAAAGGCTTATGTTATACAAAAATATTAAATAAAATATTAAAAATATTAAACACATCTTTATATGACCTTGAAAACACACTTAAAATGACTATAAATTTTATTACTATAGATGACTAGTAATTTGCATTTCTTAATTATATACTGCATTTTAACTGAGTTGCATAAAAACAATACTCCAAACAAGAGTGGAAACATACAAACAGTATAACAAACTTAACTTTAAACTTTAACCAATAAACTAAAATCCGTACCAATGTAAAATGTTTTGAGATTAGCAGTTGTTTTGTGAATTAAAGTAGATTCAATAATATACCCTTTTATTTTCATCATTTTTATATCATATCCTTTTTTCCTTTAGAAAGAAACTCTTGAATTTAACTCTTTTGTTTGTTTTTTTTGTGACTCTTATCAATTTTTTAAAGTATTTTTATTTCATAATTAATTTAATTTTACACATCAGCCACAAATTCCCTTGTCCTCCATCCTTCCACCCCCAGGCTTTCCCCTCAATCCACTCCCTATTCCCAACTACTCCAAGGCAAGGTCTCCCCTGGGGAGTCAGCCCAGCCTGGTAGATTCAATTGAGGCAGGTCCATTCTCCACGTCCCTAAACCAAGGCTGAGCAAAGTGTCTCAGCATAGGCCCTAGGTTCTAAAAAGCCATTTCATGTATCAAGTACAGGTCCTGGTTCCACTGCCTGGGGGCCTCCAAAAAAGTTCAAGCTAATCAACTGTCTCACTTATCCAGAGGGCCTGGTCCAGTTCCATGGGGGCTCCTCATCTATTGGTTCACAGTTCAAGTGTTTCCATTAGTTTGGCTATTTGTCCGTGTTTTCCAATCATAGTCTCAATATCTCTTGCTCATATAATCCCTCCTCTATCTTGCCGATTGGACTTCCAAAGCTCCACCTGGGGCATGGCCATGGATCTCTGCATCTGCTTCCATCAGTCACTGGATGAGACTTCTATCATGCCAGTTAGGGTGTTCAGCCATCTAATCACCAGAGTAGGTCAGCTCAGGCATTCTATTGAGCATTGCTAGTAGTCTATAGTGTAGGTCTCTTTGTGGATTTCTGGGGACCTCTCTAGCACTCTACTTCTTCCTATTCCCCTGGGGTCTTCATTTATTATGGTTTTTCTTTCCTTGTTCTTCCATTCTGTTCCTGATCAGCTGGGACCTCCCACTCCCCTAAGCTTTCTTTCCCCATACACTTGCCCTCCATTACATCACCACCCACAGTTTGCTCATGTAGATCTCATATAATTCTCTGTCCTTGGGCAATCCCTGTGTTTTTATTAGGTTCCTCTTTACTAAGTAGCCCCTTTAGAGTTATGAGTTACAGTCTGGATATCCTGTGCTTTACATCTAGTATCCACTTCTGAGTGAGTACATACCATGTTTGTCTCTCTGTATCTGGGTTGTCTCACTCAGGATGATTTTTTTCTAGTTCCATCCATTTGCCTGCAAATTTCATGATGTCATTGTTTTTCTCTGCTGAGTAGTACTCCATTGTGGATATGCACCACATTTTATTTATCCATTTTCAGTTGAAGGGCATCTAGGTTGTTTCCAGGTTCTGGCTATTATAAATAATGCTGCTATGAACATAGTTGAGCATGTGCTCTTTGGTATGATTGAACATTCCTTGGGTATATGCCCAAGAGTGGTATAGGTGGATCTCAAGGGAGGTTGATTTCCAATTTTCTAAGAAAGTGCCATATTGATTTCCAAAGTGTCTGTACCAATTTGCATTAGCACCAACAGTGGAGGAGTGTTCCCCTTGCTCCACATCCTCCAACATAAGCTGTCTTCAGTGTTTTTGATCTTAGCCATTCTGACAGGTGTAAGATGGTATCTCAGAGTCATTTTGATTTGCATTTCTCTGATGACTAAGGATGTTGAGTAATTCCTTGAATATCTATCAGTCATTTGAGGTTCTTCTGTTGAGAATTCTCTGTTTAGCTCTATAGCCCATTTTTTAATTGGACTGTTGGGTATTTTAATGTCTATGAGTTCTTTGTATGTTCTGGATATTAATCCCTTGTCAGATGTGGAGTTGGTGAAGATCTTTTCCCATTCTGTAGGCTGTCATTTTGTTTTGTTGACCATGTCTTTTGCTCTACAAAAGCTTCTCAGTTTCAAGAGGTCCCATTTATTAATTGTTTTCTCCCAGTGTCTGTGATACTGTTGTTATATTTAGGAAGTGGTCTCAGGTACTAAAGCATTCAAGACAACTTCCTATTTTCTCTTCTATCAGGTTCAGAGTAACTGGATTTATGTTGAAGTCTTTGATCCACTTGGACTTAAGTTTTCTGCATGGTGACAGATATGGATCCATTTGCAGGCTTCTACATGTTGACATCCAGTTATGCCAGCACCATTTGTTGAAGATGCTTTCTTTTTTCCATTGTTTAGTTTTGGCTTTTTTGTCAAAAATCATATGTCCATAGGTGTGCAGGTTAATGCTGGGGTCTTCAATTCGATTCCATTTGTCCACATGTCAGTTTTTATGCCAGTACCAAGCTGTTTTATTACTATAGCTCTATAGTAGTGCTTGAAGTCAGATATCCTGATGCCTCCAGAGGTTTTTTGTTTGTTTGTTTGTTTGTTGTTTGTTTTTATACAGGATTCTTTTGGCTATCCTGGGATTTTGAATATTGTTCTTTCCAGGTCTGTGAAGAATTGTGTTGGGATTTTGATGGAGATTGCATTGAATATATAGATTGATTTTGGTAAGATTGCCATTTTTCTATGTTAATCCTACCTATCCATGAACATGGGAGATGTTTCCATTTTCTGACATTATCTTCAATTTCTTTCTTCAGGGACTTAAAGTTCTTGTCATACAGTTCCTTCATTTGTTTAGTTAGAGTTACTCCATGGTATTTTATATCATTTGTGGCTATTGTAAAGGAAGGGTGATGTATCTCTGATTTCTTTCTCAGCCTGTTTGTCATTTGTATATAGGAGGGCTACTGATTTTTTTTTTTTTTGAGTTAATCTTGTATCCTGCTACACTGCTGAAGCTGTTTATAACCAGTATGCATTACTTGGTCGAATTTTTTTGTGTCACTTATGTATACTATCATATTCTAACCAATCCCCTTCATTGATAACAAACATCCATAACCAATATTTTGGGAATGTGTGCATTGTTTTCTCTAGGCTGTTTCTTGTTGTCTAGGGGCACTGGTATCTTTGTAAGAACCCTGAGAAAATCAGGATAATCATTATGTCTTGGATGGAGAATTCTGTGAGGCTGGATCATCTCAGTCAACAACCTTGAAGTTATTCTGGATGGTAGACCACCTGCACCATCTGTTTTTATTGGTGCCTGATCTCCTTGTTCTGAAAATATATAAAATTTTAAAGGTAACATACACACCTGTATATTTAAGTTTCTATAAGTATAAACTATATATTGTTCACAAGTAAGCCAAATTGATTTTTTGTTTTATGTTTGAGCCAAATGTTTTTCTGTGACCTGCCTGGTCTGAAGAAAACACACAGAGGCTTATATTAATTAAAACTGTTCGTCAATTAGCTCAGGCCTACCACTCACTAGCACTTACACTTAAACTGAGCCCATTTTTGTTAATCTACGTGTTGCCACATGTTCCATGGCTTTACCTGTGTGTCATTACATGTTGTTTCCTGGATGGCAGGCTGGTGTCTCCTGAATTCTCTTTGTGTGCTTATACTGCCTATACTACCTGCCTGGTATTGGCCAACCAGTTTTACTAAACCAGTGTACAAAAGCATTATTCCACAGCATTTCCCTTTTTCTGTTTAATTAAAAAGGAAAGTTTAAAAATTAACATAGTAAAATTACATATAACAAAACAGTTATCAAGCAAGAATTACAGTTATAATATCTAGTCTATTTGTATTTGGCAAATTTAAAGAAAATATTTTATTTACCCTATGTTTGTGAGTCAAAAGTTTCATATCTAATTTATCTCTTATCTTAACCAAAAAAATTATAACTATCTAGTTTTCAACTACGTCAAAGAGCTCATAGGGATATATTATTACTTAAGTAAATAGGAAGAGCATTGTAAGCAACTTCCAAAAATATAGAATGGCAGAGACAGTTGACTACCTGGACAGTCATCCTGAGTTCCTGGGGCATTCATTTTCAGCCTATAAGCCAAGTCTCTCAGTCATTTTTGCCTGTGTCTTGTAGAATGTCTGTCAGTCCCCTCTGCAATGCAAGAACCTGAAGGACCATCTTGCCTTGGAAAGTTCAATGGTCACCTTTCTTTGGGTCGTGTATGTCCAGTTGATATGACATTTTGTCAAGCACTCAAGGCAAGAATAGTTCCTTGCCCAAATGGCTATTTTTGCCAAGAAGAAGATAAACATCATATGAAGTGTCTTCAATGCCCATCTTTCTCTTTGGAGTAAATCAGCTCTGCCAGGAACAGACATGTCTCATTGTCCATAAATCTAAGTTTTTAAAACATTTTAAATGCCATATTCTGTAGGTCTTTGAAGTGTTTGAATATTACTTACCTAATTGAATTATATCTATGTATACCTCAAAAATTTAACATGACCAAAAGTTTGATTATCATAGATGATTAGCTATTAATCTTTTTTTCTTTTTGTTATTAATTATATTTGTGTTTTAATTTTACACATCAGCCATGGGTTCCCCTGTCTCCCCCTCCCGAAGGCACCCCAAACTTCCCCCCAGCCCCTCCCCTCCATTCCCATCTCCTCCAGGGCCAAGACTCCCCTGGGGATTCAATTCAACCTGGTGGATTCAGTACAGGCAGCTCCTGTCCCCTCCATCCAGGCTGAGCAAAGTGTTCCTGCATAAGCCCTAGTTTCCAACAGCCAGCTCATGCACTAAGGACAGGTCCAGGTCCCACTGCCTGAGTGCCTCCCAAACAGTTCAAGCTATTCAATTGTCTCACTTATCCAGAGGGCCTGATCTTGTTGTGGGCTCCACAGCTTTTGGTTCATAATTCATGTGTTTCCATTAGTTTGGCTATTTGTCCCTGTGCTTTTCCAATCTTGGTCTCGACAATTCACACTCTTACAGACACTGAGAGAAACAATCAATCAATGGGACCTCTTGAAACCGAGAAGCTTTTGTAGAGCAAAGGACACGGTCAGCAAGACAAAGCAACAGCCTACAGAATGGGAAGATGTCTTCATCAACCCCACATCTGACAGAGGGCTGATATCCAGTATATATAAAGAACTCAACAAATTAGACATCAAAATGCCCAACAGTCCAATTAAGAAATGGGCTATAGAACGAAACAGAGAATTCTCAACAGAGGAAGTTCAAATGACTGAAAGACATTTAAGGAATTGCTCAACATCCCTAATTATCCGGGAAATGCAAATCAAAACGACTCTGAGATACCACCTTACACCTGTCAGAATGGCTAAGACCAAAAAACAGAAGACAGCTTATGCTGGAGAGGATGTGGAGCAAGGGGAACTCTCCTCCACTGCTGGTGGGAATGCAAGCTTGTACAGCCACTTTGGAAATCAATATGGTGCTTCCTTAGAAAATTGGGAATCCATCTCCCCCAAGACCCAGCTGTAGAAATCTTGGGCATATACCCAAGGAATGCTCAATCATACCACAAGGGCATTTGCTCAGATATGTTCATATCAGCATTGTTTGTAATAGCCAGAATCTAGAAACAACCTAGATGCCCTTCAACTGAAGAATGGATAAAGAAAATATGGTATATATACACAATGGAGTACTACTCAGCACAGAAAAACAATGACATCATGAGGTTTGCAGGCAAATGGATGGATCTAGAAAAAAAAAATCACCCTGAGTGAGGTAACCCAGACTCAGAAAGACAAACATGGTATGTATTCACTCATTGTAGGATACCAGATGTAAAAAAAAACGATTAGCTATTAATCTATATTTTTCAAATATACACTATAATTTCAAATGAGTGGAACAAACAAATATTTTAAACAAGTATAGAAATATATATACAGCATAACAAAATTAACTTTAAATTTGTATCAATAAACTAAAATCTATAGCAGGGTAAAATAATTATCTTATATTTCTATTTTGTATCTTCCTATTTATTTTAGAAAGATATTGACTATGACCAATAACAATTTGTAATGAATAATCTAAACAAAGACAAATACCTTTTATTCATGTTATGGGAATGTGAGTGTAATTTTCTAGACTACTTCCTGCTGGATGAAGGCACTGACAATCTAATGGAGATCCTGAGAGAATTAAAAATTATGGTCAAGTCCTGATTGAAATAGTCCATGAGGCTGCATTGTCTAATACAGTTGCCTTGAAACAATTCTAGGTGTTGGATCTTCTGGGCCATGGTGTCATCAGAGACCTTTCAGGGTTCTTTGCTCGTCAAACCCGATGTCAATTAATCTCAAACAAATCCATAGCCTCTTGCTTCCTGTGGAATCAAAAGCATAGCCTCCTTTCCAAAGCAACATATCCTTAGATCCAAATTTTGAAGTCTAGATACCTTTAAAATACATATTGACTTAATTTAGCATCCTTTACAATCAAATCTCTTTCTGGAGTTAAAAATGTCAAAGACGGCTAGGCAGCAGTGGAGCATGCTTTTAATTTCTAGCACTCAGGAGGCAAAGCCAGATGGATCTCTGTGAGCTCAAGGCCAGCCTGATCTACAGAGCAAGATCCAGGACAGCCACCAAAACTACAGGGAGAAACCCTGTCTTGAACAACAACAAAAACAACATAATCGAGATTCTCTCTGTAATATTCATCTTTATGTGGCTTATTTTTTATGCTACCTTTACTGCCTCTTTAAAGATTTTATTTTTTGAAACTATTTTTATATAACTGTCTATATTCATTTTCTTCTCTCTTCCAAGCCTATATACATTTTATACACAGTGTAAAGCATTTAAAGTTTTGTTCCACCTGAATCTGTCTTATTGTGAATCTCTTGCTTTAAAATGCAGCACCACTGTACTGAAATGGCAGCTATGGCTGCTGGCTCCACCCACCTCAGCTTTCCAACATGGTGGAACTACATTTACTGCCAGCTCTAGGGAAACCATGCTCACCAACTCTGGGAGGCAATGTGTAGCCCAGAAACCTCTTTCTTAAGTTTTTTTTTTGGTCTATACTATCAAAGGCTAAATCTACTAGGGAGCATAATGTGCAGCTTGGAGATGCCTCATTCCTGCCATTCTGCAGGTCAAGCCTGCACACCAGGAACCTGCTATAGAGTAGCTCAAGCCTGCAGGCTGTGGCAGGCCTGAGAAAGACAACTAGGAATCTGTTTGTAGCTCTGTTTTAGAATCTTTTTTTTTTTTTTTTTTTTAAAAAGCTCTCTCAGATTTTTGGTGGAAACTCTTGACCCATGGTTTGGCACCATTTGTAGCTAAATGTTTTTCTGTGTCCCACCCAGTCCACAGCTGCTCAGAGTCAAGTAAGCACACAGAGGCTTATATTAATTAATACTGCTCAGCCATTAGCTCAGGCCTACCACTGATTATCTCTTACACTCAAACTAAGCCCATTTCTGTTAATCTATATGACACCACATTTTTCATGGCTTTACCTGTGTGCCATTACATGTTGCTCTCTGAACAGTAAGCTGGTGTCTCCAGATTCAGCCTTCCTCTTCCCAGAATATATATATATATAATGGTCTTGTACTTCTTCTAGATTTATTTCATTATATTTGTAGCCAGGCATTTTGGGTGGTCATTCTAGATCAAACCTGATCATTTTTATATTTGAATGAATCCACAGCCTTTTATTTCCTGTGGAAATAAAAGAAGAACCTCTTTCCCAAAGTAACATATCTTTTGACATCCATTTTGAAGTCAAGACAATTTTAAAATATATAGGTTGGTTTTATTCAGCAGCTTTTATAACTAAATGTCTCCTAGCAGCTATCACTCCTTCCCTAGCAGTCAAAAGGTAACATAATAATATACAGTATCAAGACTTCCTGTGTATTTCCCTTTCCTTGTGGCATTTTTTTACTCCTTTTTAAAGAACTTTATTATTTTAAAATTATATATTTTTAAATCTATGACTGCATATATTATCCCTCTTCTCTCTCCAAAGCCTGTGTACATTTATAAATTCAATGTATTGTAAGACAAATTGCTAAATGGTCTTATTAATAAACACAAGCAAACAAAACAAAACAACAACAACAAAAAACCCCTCAGAGCCAGATAGTGGGGTAAAAACTGAGAGATCAGAGGAATAGGACAAGCCACAACCAACCTTACCTTACTAACTCCTCAGGCCCCAGACAGAGCTACTTCCTGTATACTCACACCTATATACCTTTCTGCATTCTGCCATCTTACTTCATCTCTTTACCCAGCTACATCACTGTAGTGGGAGTTTTCCTGTTCCTACCCGCCAGTCTCGCAGCTGCTTGGACCCAAGCAAACACATAAAGGCTTATATTACTTATAAACTGTATGGCCGTGGCAGGCTTCTTGCTATCTAGTTCTTATATCTTAAATTAACACATTTCTATAAATCTATACCTTGCCACATAGCTTGTAGCTTACTGGTATTTTACATCATGCTTCTCATCACCATGGCTCTCTACCTCAGCCTTCTACTTCCCAGAATTCTCCTTTCTCCTTGTCCCACCTATACTTCCTGCCTGGCTACTGATAAATCAACATTTATTGATTTATCAATCATCCACAGCACATCACTTCTTCTTTTGCCCAGCTGTATCACTTCCTATCTGGCTGTACAGACCTCCAGACCTCTATGGTTAACTAGCACTGGAATAAAAGGCATGTGCCATCATGTCTGGCTCTGTTCCCAATGGGGCCTTTAACTCATGGAGATTCAGATGAATCTCTGCCTCCTGAATGCTAGGATTAAAGGAATGTGCTACCACTGCCTGAACTCTATATTTAATATAGTGACTGGCTCTGTTTTCTGATCCCCCGATAAGCTTCATCAGGTGCACAAATAAAATATCACCATAATTCACCCATTCAGAGCCTTTTTTTTTCCTGTCTGGATCTGTTACTGAATATCTTTATATCTTTATTGTTTCTTGATTGCATGAGATGAATTTTCTTCTTCTTCTTCTTTTTTTTTTTTTTTTTTTTTTTTGATTTTTCGAGACAGGGTTTCTCTGTTTAACAGTCCTGGCTGTCCTGAAACTCACTCTGTAGACTAAAATGGCCTTGAACTTGCAGAGATCCACCTCCCTCTGCCTCCCAAGTGTTGGGATTAAAGGCATGTAATATGACTGCCTGGCTGCATGAGATGAAATCTTAAACTGGTATGTCAACTGGTCATATCAGCTGCTACCTTACCTTAGTGTATGGTAAAAATGCATGATGACTGCCTCTTCCCACAAGCGGCTGCCAAGAGATGGCTCTCTATACAGTAGCCCATGTAAGATGCTGCAAAATCCCTCAGAGTGGCTTAGTTCATGCCTGCCAAATCAAGTCCAAAAGACTAGGAAGCTGCTCCTGGCTCCATTTCTGTGTGTCTAGAACCCTTTCCCAAACTCTCTCAGGTTTTATGTGGATATAGGTGATGAATGTTTGGGTGTCATTTTGGGGCACCAGTTTCTGTCCCATAAGATGCTCCCAAGTAACTACACAGAAGCTTATTATTAATTATAAATGATCAGCCAATATCTCAGGCTTATTAAAAGCTAACTCTTACATTTAAATCCATATATATTTCTTCTCTATGCTTTGTGAAGTGGCTTGGTACCTTTCTGCAGTACAACATGCCCATCTTGCTTCTTCCTGTGTCTTCTTATGACTCCAGACTGTGCCTTTTTTCTTCCTAGCATTTACAATTTGGCTCCTCTGCCTAACCTAGGGACACCTGATCTTTAATAAAGAAGTTGGAAATACACACTAAATAAAAACAGCATCATCAACAAATGATGTTGTTTAAACTGGATGTCTACATGTAGAAGAATGTAAATAGATCCATTTTTATCATCCTGCACAAAACTCAAGTCCGAGTAGATCAAAGACCTTAATATCAAACAAGATACACTGAACCTAATTGAAGATAAAGTGGGGAATAACTTGGAACACATTAGCACAGCAGACAAATTTCTGAACAGAATACTGATAGCTCAGGCACTAAGGTCAACAATTAATAAATGTGACTTCATGAAACTGAAAAAAATCTGTAAGTCAAAGGACACTGTCAATCAGACAAAGAATCATCCTACAGAATAGGGAGCAATTTTTACTAACTCCGCTTCCACTAGAGGACTATAACAATCAGTAACATATTAGCTTCCCAGTGAATTATGATAAGGAATATAAATGATATTTTCTCCTGCCAATTATTTTGATTATATATTAATAATGTCAGTTTGTTTGATCAATAAATCACAAATGTACTGCTATTTGAATATGGTAAAATGTTAATTTATGAGGAAAACTTAAAATATACCTTCAACTATGAACAATTATACTATTTTGTAAAATCTATTGTATATGATTATGAATTACCTTAAAAATTAGCTTTTATTTTAGGATAATTTCACTCAGAACAATTCCACAGACTTTGAATTTAATAGTTCCTATTCTTTCATTGCTTTGTAAGTTTGGGATATTTTTTGTCACAATTAATAGAATGATATGAACGCATTATTTTTTAACTAGCTCACACTTAATGCAGATTCCATCAGAAATTACCTTTCTCTTAATACCTAGGAATATGACAAAAGTATCAATTTATGTTTTGGAAACCAAAACCCATATTCTATATTACATATCATCTGCTTTCATTAGCTTACTGTACTCACCCAAGTGAGTGTATTTTATATATTGATTTTTAACATCTATATCCAGGAATCAGATAATGTGTATTTAAAAGCCACAAACATATCAAAATTTCATTTTAAGAAGGCTTGGGAATTTATTGTTTTGTGTGGTAGAAATTGCTTCCATGAGATTCTTTTTTAGATTTCATATTCAATCCTAGAAGAGAGAGATGAGGTGGTAGAGATAGACAAACACAGACAGAGACAGAGAAAGATTGATTTCATGCATATGAGTGTTTTGACTGGATGCTTGTCCTAAACACACATGTGGTGCACAAGGAGACCAGAAGAAGCCATTGCTTTGCCATGAATTGGAGTTACACATGGTTGTGCACAGCTGAGTGGGTTCGGGGACTGTGTTCCATTAGAGCGGCAAGTACTTTTAACTGCACCTCTCCAGTCCCTGTAGGTGGTTTTATGAATTTCAGATAAAGACATGGTTTCCCTGCAATCTTCTGATACTCTCTAGCTGCAAATGTAGTTCCTGCAATGTGTGTGCTTCCTTCACTATCCTGACCTTGTACTCTGTCATCCCTGTAAGTTAAAGTGCTTGATCAGCTAAGGGTAATTTCTAGCTAGACCATCACTGAATCTTTTAAAAGTAATTTTCAGCAGGCAATTGAACACATTTTTTAATTTATTGTTTGAGGATTTGGACCTAGTGAAGGGATATTAGTCTCAGGGTTAATTTCATAGTTAAAACCTCCTCTGGAAACACAATCCTCTGATCAGACATGTTGGGCTCACAGACACATATGCAATTTTGTTCTTTCTCACTTTACCTTCATGAAGATTTTATACATTTCATGAAGAAGAATGTTAGTATAGGGATGGAGATATGTTGTGTTATTTACTAATTAATTTGCCTGCATTAATTTGGTTCTGATAGATACTTCAAATCTTTGGAAAATAATTCCAAGTTTGAAAATTATACTACTTTTCAAGATATTATGCAGATTTATTGAGCATAGTATATTTTTAAAACAAATCATAACTAATTTCGTAATTTTATCATGTTATTGGCAAAGATAGATTATCCTATTATTTTTAATAGTAAACTAACCAGGAGAAAACAGTTACCTCATAGAATATAAGTCTTTTCTTGGTGGCATAAAATTATATAAGAAATTATTCTCATTCTTTAATATTTTATTTTAACTAAAGGAAATGGTCTTGTTTATCTTCCACATTGGAAAATAAGGGTCAGATAAAGAAAGACACACAGTTCCTTGTGATTGAGTAATGTAACACTTCCCTTCACACATATGTTTGATAGTTAAGGACATTGCCTTAGGATGACATCAATAGACATAAATAGCATCATAGCTGCTATTTATTATTAGAACTTTTGGTCTTGTGCATTTTAGTCTGAAAAAAAAAATATATATATATATATATATATATATATATATAGAGAGAGAGAGAGAGAGAGAGGTGAGAGAGAGTAGGCTCATCAGCTCATGAAGATGTAATCACTAAAATTTGTAACAGTGGCCTAAACAACTGGAACAGTAGAAAGGGTTGTAAAACCATACCATAAACTACTAGTAAATATGAGACAAGATATATTTATTTAATCTTATTTAAATATATATATAATTTATGCATGCATTGAAACAGCATTTGTTACCCAGTCATATGTAAAGTTTCATTTTATACATTAAAATCAACTCAATTATTGATAAGATAAAACTCCAAAGACAATCCTAGCTGCTGGCTTGCCTGTGGTCTCCTTGATTGGTGAGATCAGACTACCTTAGCCATCAGCCTTACAGTTCTGGAGACAGCAATAGTAGCAGAACATCTAAGCATGAGGCACTGAGAAGACACTCTGTGATTCACCCTCCAAATCTTCTCTCTAACCTTACATAGAAGGAGGCTCAGGTTACCTTTCTGTGTTGCTCTTATACATGTACTAATTCAAACCTAAGGTATCCATCCTTACAATTCAATTAACTTCCCAAAGCTCACCAGAATGTGAAATCTTCCATATCTCTAAATGCCTTTACCTAAGACATTAGGAGCTAAGACAGCTGTGCTCAACCTTTGAGTAACGATCCCTTTGGGATCAAATAACCCCTTCACAGGAGTCATCCATGACCACCAGAAAAGACAGATATTGACATGACAATTCAAAAGGTAGTAAAATTACAGTTATGAAATAGCAATGAAAATTTTATGGTTGAGGATCACTATGAAATAAGGGACTGTGTTAAAGGGTCACAACATTAGGGAGATTGAGAACCACAGACCTAAGATGTAACTGTTGAGAGGACACCACATTCAGATCATAACATTCCCAAGGTTTCCCACTCTAAATATTATTAAAAGAGTATTATTTATAATAGATTGAAGTTTACTATAGCAAAATGTATAAATAGCAACTAATTAACAGTTATTGTATACAAGGTTGCTATCGCTAGAATTTTGTTGAATGATGAACATTGTAAATCTTATAAATGGATCAAAATCAAGAGAATAGTTTTAAGAAATGACGAGTTATAAAACTGTATCTTGTGTATTTTGTATATTTATCCATTTATTCAGTCATTACTCACTAAAAGCAAGGTGATCTCACAGCCACAACAGGTTTTGTGTAAAAATACTAGCAACATTTCTGCCTCCAACAAGCTTGCAGTTACAGAATGAATCTTGTGCACTAGAGTCATCCAGACACTTACATGAAAAATATTTAATTATTTTTGTTAAGGTAACTTATAAACTCTGTGCAAGTAAATGAAACAGAGCACAACTAAGTGTTCCCAAGGTCTATTTTAATTGTATAAATTAAGCATTTCTGACTTAAGATTGCATTGAGATATTGGTGATTAAAATAACACAATGTAAGACTATCTTTGTGCTATGGGATATTCTCTATGCTATGAATGTGCTGCTCTGATTGGTTAATAAATAAAACATTGATTGGCCAGTAGGAAGGCAGAAAGTATAGGGGGCACTAACAGAGAGGAGAATTGAGAGAAACGGAAGGAAGGAAGAGAGACCTGCCAGCCACTGCCATGACAAGTGAGATGTAAGGGACCAGTAAGTCACAAGCCATATGGCAAATTATAGATTAATAGAAATTGGTTAATTTAAGATAGAAGAAGTAGATAACAAGAAGTGTGCCATGGCCATACAGTTTATAAATAATATAAGCATCTCAGTGATTATTTTATATGTGGGTTTTGGGACTGTGGGGGTTTGGTGGCACCTGGAGAGAAGCTCTCCAGCAACATCTTTGAGAAAATATTTTATGTAGTGAAAAAAATAAGTGGAAATATCTGAAGAGAGGAAAGATTTGTTTGTTTAGGTATAAAGAACAACATAACCAAACATGTAATCAAAGGCAAGTACAGTAATATAATATCATTTGGTAACAGTACAATATTTCATTTTGAGAAATCATTATAAACACATGCTCTAAATGCTCTAAATGCTGCAGGCTACAAGAATATGTAAGAGATTCAGCTGTACATGATAAAGTGTTACCTAGACAGATCAAGGAATCCTTTTAGAGGAAGTCAGATATCAAGGAATAGTTGTGTTATTGGACTTTTAATATATCAGCTATTTCCTACTATCAATTTTTGTGTGCCCATAACTCCTAGGCCATAACAGAAAACAGTATAAGTTTTTGGAACTACTGCTGATCTGTACTAGGTAACACCCCTACAGAGACAACCCCTGTCTCCTAGGCAAAGGAGACAGCTGGGTATGTAGATGTATGGATTTGCTTCTTGTGCAAATGAAACTCAGACCATCCTTTTGCTTCAAACCAAGTGGTGTTCCAGAGCTATTGACTCAGGACAAAAGGGTTTTTTGTGTAGCCAGGCATGAGCGAACACTGGGCCAGAATTCCTGACTTGGGTAGGGGAAGTGAGAATACCTTAGTCTGAAGAGAAAGCAGGAGGGTTACAATAGCATGGCCTGAGGAGAAATCAGGGAGGAAAAGTTTTTGCAGATTGTAGGTGGATTTGAATCAGGTCAGGAAAGTAAGAGAGGAAGAAAACATGGGAGACAAAGGAACAGAGGATGAAGATGAGATCAATAGCAGAAGAGCTTAATTAGGGCTATGAGAGGACAGAAAAAGAACAGAGAGGAGATAAGCATGAGGGCAGAAAAGAACCTGTGTAGAGAGAAAACTGACTCAGAGGAATAAAGTATATGGACTAAGGAGTTTCATGTACTTAGATTCATTTATTATTGTCAGAGATTAGATATTCAGCTGGTTGTAGATTCTTCTTGGACCCTAGGAGAGGGCTATTGAGGGATTGGACCCCCATAGTCTGTTATATCTAAATGTATAACTTCTATGTGGGAAAGTACTACAGAGAGATCAATATGTAAGACCATAACTTAAAGGAAGCATGCAGTTCAGAACTTTTGTCATCAAGTGTACATGTAGAATAGTATTAAAATATCCCTCAGTACATAGAAATATTTAACACATAAAATGTGTTAAAATATTAAAATGTGGATTTCACCAAGGTATTTTGATAATTAGAATGGTTTCTAATCATTAAAAAAGATGTTACAGAGGTCCCCAGAAATCCACACAGATGACTCCACTATAGACTACTGGCAATGGTTGAGAGAGTGCCTGCCTGAGCTGACCTACTCTGGCGATCAGATGGCTGAACACCCTAACTGTCATGATAGAACACTCATTCAGTGACTGATGGAATCAGATGCGGAGTTCCACATCCAATTCCCAGGTGTAGCTGCAGGAGTCCAATCGATGAGAGAGCAGAGGGATTATATGAGCAAAAGATATTGAGACCATGATTGGAAAAAGCACAGGGGCAAATAGCCAAACTAGTGAAAACACATGAACTATGAACCAATAGCTGAGGAGCCCCCATGGAACTGGACCAGGCTCTCTGGTTAAGTAAAGCAGTTGATTAGCTTGAATTGTTTAGGAGGCCCCCAGGTAGTGGGACTGGGACCTGTCCTTGGTGCATGAGCTGCCTTTTTGGAACCTAGGGCCTATGCTAAGACACTTTGCTCAGCCTTGGTGCAGGGAGGAGGGGACTGGACCTGAGTCAACTGAATCTACCAGGCTGGGCTGACTCCCCAGGGGAGACCTTGCCTTGGAGAAGGTGGGAATGGGTGGTGGATTGGGGAAGGAATGCTAGGAGCTGGGATGAGAGAGGACAGAGGAATCTGTGGCTGATATGTAAAACAACTACAAAATCTCTTATATAAAATTTTTAAAAAGGAAAAAAAAGATGTTACAAACCCCATCAAAAAAACATTTTAAAAAATTGGTAGTCAATGAGGAATACATTCCATATTTGATTATTAAATTCAATGCTTTGTCTTTTTAATAAAGCAAAGATAGATCTCTTTAAGGAAAAATTACCTTATATTTACTCACAAGAATTAATGAGAAAGACAGCAATGCTTATGAAAGTACAGTAGTACAGACTCAAGACATGTGTGGGTCATGATTAAGCATCATACAAAAAGCTGCATGTATGATGTTTTCTTTGGTAGCTTCTGTGGTTACAATGTTCAAAAGTTTTTATGACTGTTTTTCCATTTTTATTTCCTTTGTTCTTATTTATTTATTTTGTGAATGAGAACATAAGATGATCCTTAGGAAAATTTAGACAGGACTACAGGTTGTTGAGATAAAAAAGTAAATTAAAATAAATTTTGTATCTAAGAAGTAAATGGAACCATCAAAGTACTATAAAACAAGGAAACTAAGACATGTTTTGATTTTAATCAAAGTTCTTTATCATGTGTGTGAAATGCATAAGAAGTTCAGGTTTAAAGGAAAAGTAAGGTTAACTTAAAGGTAATATGTTCCTAGACCTTAAGTATGGTTCATTGCTATTTTAATTTTATATAATAATTATTGACTCTATGTAGGCAACATTCATAACAAATTTTGTTAATTTTTCTGGAATTTTTGACTCTCAGCTGAGAATGTTTCAACCGGACTCTGTAATTAGAGATTCTTTTCTCTCCCAAGTTTCCTTATTTTCTGTCTTTCTCTCCTACCTTAGTTTCTCCCTCAGAGACTTGGATTCCTTAACCATAAAGTCTTGCTGATGGCTGAAAGCTATTTTCTGAAATTCTTCAGAAGATATTCTGAGTCATGAAATCACCTAATACAGTTTCCTTGGCAAGTTGAAATTGGCTTTAGTCAGTGTCTACATCCTTATTTGGATTTTTCTACTTCCACAAAGGGTGAGTAGTAGCAGAGCAATTTCTATGCCTTCACCTCTGAAAACTGCTGCAACTACTAAACCTTATAAGTACATCCCTGTTGCCTATATACTTAGAGTCCACATAGCAAAGAAACCTTCATGACTGAGAATGTTGAAAACTATCCATGCCAAAGTTTTACCCTTAGACCACTTTTCTGGCAATTGCCAATGCTGAATTTGACAAAAATAGTTCCTTTAGCATTTTTTTGTCAGCATTGATTACTTCACATTTTAACTTAGTAAAAGACCTTAAATTTTCAAATAGCTATTTCACCAATCTTACATGTCAAAAACTTCTCACAATTTTCTTTGTCAATGTGTCTGATTCTTTGGAAGCATTGGCTAGACATTAAAACTGAATATTATTAAATGAGTCAACATTTGAGGAATGTAATAATAGGAAAATATCATAAGAATAAAGTGTACATAAGTCATATATAATTAACAGTCTTACAAAATTATATTTGAAAATAATTTTTCCTTTTTTAATTTATTATATTTGTGTTTTAATTTTACACATCAGCCATGGGTTCACCTGTCCTCCCCCTTCCCGCCCATGCCCCCAACATTCCCCCATCCCCTCCCATCTCCTCCAGGGCCAAGACTCCCCTGGGGATTCATTTAAACATGGTGGATTCAGTACAGGCAGGTCCATTCACCTCCTTCCAAGCTGAGCAAAGTGTCCCTGTGTAAGCCCAAGGTTCCAAACAGCCAGCTCATGCTCTAAGGACAGCTCCGGGTCCCACTGCCTGGGTGCCTCCCAAACAGTTCAAGCAATTCAATTGTCTCATTTATCCAGAGGGCCTGATCCAGCTGGGGGCTCCACAGCCTTTGGTTCATAATTCATATGCTTCCATTCGTTTGGCTATTTGTCCCTGTGCTCTTCCAATCTTGGTCTCAACAATTCACACTCTTACAGTCCCTCCTCTTTCTTGATAATTGGACTCCTGGAGCTCCACCTGGGGCCTGGGTGAGGATCTCTGCATCCACTTCCATCAGTTCCTGAATGAGAGTTCCAGCATGACTGTTAGGGTGTTTGGCCATCTGATCACCAGACTAGGTCAGATCAGGCTTTCTCTCCACCATTGCCAGCAGTCTACAGAGGATATATCATTGTGGATTTCTAGGGACCTCTCCAGCACTCTGCCTATTCCTGTTCTCATGTGGTCATCATTTTTCATGGTTTGTTATTCCTTGTTCTCCCCTTCTGTTCTTTATCCAGCTGGGATCTCCTGCTCCCCTAAGCTTTCTCTCCCTCAAACCTTGCCCTTCATTACTCCCACTGTCGTCCAGGTTGTTCATGTAGATCTCATCCATTTCTCTGTCATTGGGCGATCCCTGTGTCTTTCCTAGGGTCCCGTTTTCTTTTAAATTGAAGTGCTAACAATGCCATAATTAGATAAACTTTAAGTCCTCTCATGAAGCTATTGAACACTGGCAATATCTGCTTACATGGGAAAGTCAAGCTACAGATATATTTTAATAAATATAATATCTCTTGAAACTCAGTTCTTCATAAATCCTGTGGATAACTTCCATTAAATCAAATGTAAATTTTATAAGTCATTTCCAATGGGGATGAAGTTCCTTTTGTGCTTAACTCTGTAATACTGTAATGTACATTAATTGTCTTGATGTAGTATGTATACTAAGGATGATACTTAATGTACAATGCCATAAAAGAAGACAAACAATTTTAAAACCTGACATTTATGTTCCCTTAAACATAAATGTGAACACAATGGAGATAAATGTGCATTTCATTCACTTTAAGACCATATTTGGTGTTATATGTTCTTAAAGATAGGGTAATGATGAAATTGGCAGCCTGGAGCTTCCTTCCCAGTGATTTTTAATAAATACTGTCTGTTCTCTAAAAACAGAAATACTAGCTACCTCCATAGACAAGGTAATAAGGACATGTTATTTTTCCAATTCTTATCTCCTACAAGTCAATGGTGGGTGACACTAGTTTTCAGTTTGAAATACCTAGTTTTCTCCTTCCTGGTATTACTGTTCCAATTGGAAGCTATAGCGACAGTAAGAATCATGGGGAAAAGCAAGCTCTTCCCTCATTCAAACTTTGTGGAATTTTTTTTTATTCTTTGTTTTTAAGACATTCTGGTGAAAGCCAAAGGTATCACAAAGACCAAAGACCCTAAGAGCATTCGAAGTTTCCTTTCTTTCTGGCTCTTTCAAATAGTCATCATCACAACAGCTGATCAACCAATGTACTTTATTTTCCTACTAAATGGCCAGCTTGTCTGCTGTAAGAGTAGAATTCATTGATGGTTTTCTAAGGTCTTTCTATAAATGCTACCACAATGCAGGCTCTCATTTGCCCTTTTCTTTTGCTATTTAGGTTTCTAACAGCACTTTCTAACTGTCTTGAATTGTCAGAAACCCTGTTTCAATATTTCTTTCAACTTGTCTCATTAACAGGCAAAATTTATTGATTTTATTTGTGCTTGTATAACATGCATACACAGGTAAGTATATACCTAAATATAATTGAGAATTCATGAAACTGAAATATTTATATTATCTTTAAAACAAAAGACTAGTTACCAGCACCTAAATCTTAATTGGTATTCTCTTTAGATATAAAATTTCCCTATAATTCATTTTTTAATTTGGCAATGCACTGTTCCATCTATCTATAAATTCTATTTTTTCTGTTCCTAATATTATAGAAATCCTCTATATTCATGTAAAGAAATGGACTGACCTTGTAACTCTACAAAATGTATGATTTTTCTTTCAAACATTATAAGCTACCTAAATAAAATGTAAATATATGAATTTTCCATTTTCATTTTCTGATATGGAATATGATTTCTTTTTCTATAATTTTATCTTGCTGAGACTTTATTTGAATAGTGTATGAGTATATACACATCTATAGGCTCAACTTGACTGAAAGAAATTTATCAGAGGAATTTGAAGTAGATAAAGATAGCTGATCACAGACTTACTATCTTCCACGATGGGAAAAGAAGGGGATACTCTAATGTATATTTTCAGAATTATTTATTTATATTTTATAATCATATCTGAATACTGAGTTTTCACAACAATAAAGAATGTTTATGAATACATTTTATTTTAGTTCATTTTATTCATTTATTTTGTAATTCTATTTGTGTATATTCTATATTAATGACATATTTCATGAAGGGATCTGTTAAGTATAATGATTTTGCTAGATGGAGAAGCCAAAATTCTCAGCCCTTAAGTTAGTATTTTCTATTTTTGAAAATATAGAATAGAAATCAATGACAAAGCTATGGCAACAGCCCTGGAACAAGACAATGTGGAATGAAGAGACAGACACAGTGGTGTTGCTGAAGTGATCCCTGAATAGGAGATGTTGAGAGAGAGAAAGGGGAATGAGGTTGGAGAGGGTGGCTATCAAAGGCAGAATATTTCAGGAGAAATATGAAAATTTAAATCTCAGAAGCTCCATAGAGGTGTTGAGAATTGTGGTTGGAAAATACCAAATTCTATCAGTAAAATATGTAATTATTCTGACTTTTACCCTCCATTGAATTCTTGGGACTAGCAACTTCTAGAAATATGTGTACATACATAAGCAAAGCACAGAATGCAAACATTTGCCTTTTTATCATATAAATTAGAATATGTATAGTTGCAAAGTGATGAGATAATAACATTCTATGAACAGTCAGTGGAATTTATATCAGTTTTATAGTTACGGTTTTAAATATTATTTAATGAAAAAGAGGACATAAATTACAAAGAAAGCGGGGAGAGGTATATTAGAGGGTCTGGAGGGAGGCCAGCAGGAAGAGAAAAAATGTATATTATAAACTCAAAAAATAAAATAGATAATTTTTAAAACCTTAGAAAAAGAGTTATCTACTCTTCCTAGCACTGTCATCATTACCTTAACATGAACAAAATTTACTGATTTTACTCCACAGTGAGCTCTAGTAGCAGATATCAACTATTTTAAGCATCTTCTTGTGAGTCATTGTCCATATTTGTTGCCTATAAAAGCTTGGCTTGTTAAAGTCATCATGGGCATTTCCTGTGGTTACTGACATTAACTTTGCATCCCCATACATGAATGTACGTATCATTTCTTTTAACACTAGTTGTCAGTGTGAATCTGGAGTCTGCCCATGACAGTTTCTCTCTCTCTCTCTCTCTCTCTCTCTCTCTCTCTCTCTCTCTCTCTCTCTCTTTCTCTCTCTCTCACGACTCCTTTTATGTCCTTCCAATTCCTTAAAAAATATGAAATCTTCGTTATTATTGTAGAGCATATATATATATATGTATGTATGTATGTATGTATACAAATGTGTAGACACACACACACACACACAGCTAGCTGAGTCCAGTTAGTGTTGCTGAAGTGGACTTGTTGTTAGGGCAGCACAGAGGGATTCTCCACATAGAAGACTGATTCTTCTTCTCTCAACAGTCAATAATTGCCTTCAAGTCTTGATCTAGAGATGAAGTCTTTTGAATTTCCCCCATTCAGATTAGCATGTTAAATGGTGTTGTCACTATGTAGGTCATGTTTAGCTGACCATATTTTGAGATCCCATGTGTGCAGTTTTCTTGTCCTATATAAAAGATACTATCTCACAGCTGACATCTTGGCTCCCTGACTCTTATCATCTTTCTGCTGCCCCTCCCATCTTCCATATCACTATTATACCTTTGGTGATAGTTTGCCTTGGTGATCTTTGCTACGATTTGCAAGCTTTACAACTGAGTAGGACTATTGCTTGTCTTGTTGCAAGTACAAATAACACGTTTAGCAACTATGATTGATGTCCTGGGGGGAAATTTCTATGTGAGCTCCAGTTTGTTCCCCGATTATGTATAGATTTTAGTAACTATGCAGTGTGTTCAACAAGAGGGCATTACCTTCAATTCTAGAAAGAAATTGAAGAGTGACAGTAGCATGTATTATTTTGGGAATCTCTTTTTCTTCCTGAACCAACAACTCAAAGGGAGTTTTCCATGTGTGCTGATTAATTGTTTTATCATCTTGACACAAACTAGGGCCATCTGGGAAAATGGAACTCTAACTGAAAAAGTACCTCTGTAAGATTGGCAAGTCTGTGGGGACATTTATTGAGTCCTTATTAATGTGTGATGATCCAAGCTGTTGTGGACAGTACCTCTTCTGGGCAGGTGGTTCTGAGGTATATAACAAAAACAAGCTGACCAGGCCATGGAGGGAAAGACAGTAAATAATCCATGGCCTCTACTTACAGGATCCTTCTTCTGCTCCCACCTGACTTCACTCTATAGTGTATTGAGATTGAGACCTACCTGTAAGACAACGCATTTTTCCCTCAATTTATCTTGTTAAACTCTTCTCACAATAATATTCAGCAAATTAGTACCTATACCTGAGAATGGACCTTTTGTTAGGTTATCGATATTTTGGAGTGTATTCTCATCCCAAGTGACTTAACTTCATTCAAACTATAAGAATTTACCCAGCTGGATAGCATGCAAACCACAACAGTGACTAGACAAACATGGTATCCTCAATGGTTCAAAAGTAGCACTGCTTGCTTGAGGGTAATCCTCTGCTGTATTATTGGACTTCAGGTCTGCTCAATAGGAAGAAATTCATGCATGGCACCTTAAACCTAGCAAAGTACTCATGGCTGGAAATGTCATACAGCAGAGAAGGGAAACTTCTCCTGTGCTTTTGCTAAACTGATAGAACTTCTGTGTTCTAAGTTATTTACCACAGCTAAGAATAGCTCTCTATCCACTACTCTGCAACCAACACAGATTATGACAGAGTTCCACAACTTGTCAGAGTAAAAGACAGTGGACTAGCATACACCAACTGATATACCTGCAATGAAATCCCTACATTAAAGCATAAATAGTGGAAAAGCCAGAGACTCGGGGTGCCTTTTACTATATGTATATATATATCTTGTTCCCTGCCATACTTGGGAAATCTCAACAATACAGTTGCCAGCATAATGAAATCACTGATTGGCATGCAGGTATGATCAGGGAAATTCCACACAGTTCTACTCCTACACGAAGAGCTGCAGATAGTCAATAGACAGTGTCAAAGAAATAATTCAATTCATTCAGGGAAGAGCTCCCACATCAGATGTCTAATCTTAAGTGATTAGATACACGCACACACATACACACACACACACACACACACACACACACACACACACACACGCGCACACACAATGCTAAACGAACTCAGTAAATTATATATGTTTATTTACATATGTATATTAATGTAGTAATAATAAATAGAAGAAGAGTTCATAAGCCTGGGGGAGGAGGGATATAGAAGAATTTGAAACAAGTTGAAAATCGTGGGAATGATATCAATACATGGCATGAATATGAACCTCTCAGTAAAAATATAGAAGACAAAATGTTAAAATCTACTACACTATCCATCCAGGGCAACAGTTCTCAGTCTGTGGGTGGCAACCCCTTAGGGGTAGATCAAATAACCTTTTCGCACCAGGCGGCTGTGGCACATGCCTTTAATCCCAGCACTCTGGAGGCAAAGCCAGGTGGATCTCTGTGAGTTTGAGGCCAGCCTGCTCCACAGAGAGAGATCCAGGACAGGAACCAAAATTACACAGAGAAACCCTGTCTCAAAAAACAAAAACAAACAAACAAAAAAATAACCCTTTCATAGGAGTCACTTAAGACCATCTGAAAGCACAGTTATTTGTTTTATGATCCATTACCATAGCAAAAATTACAATTATGAAATAGCAATGAAATAGTTTTATGAGGAACTATGTTAAATGGTCACAAAATTAGGAAGATTGAGAACCACTGGTCTAGGGTATATCTCAATAATTCAGTAGTTGGGTAAAGGACAGCAGAATCAACAACAGGGTGAAAAGGATAATAATTTGTAAATTCTATTAAGTAATTTTAATTGAATTACATTTCATGTTCTTGAATATACACAGATTAATTAAACATAATTATCCAGACTCATCCTGAGGATTATACAAACCTATAATTGAAAGAAATTTTTAATATTCTGTGGTGATAATTTATTTGTGCTGATATGGGGTGCTATTTTATTTGTGCTTTGATAAGTAAAGCTTGTCAGGAGATCAGGGAGAATAGACCAGCCATTTTAAGTAAACAAAGTCAGACAGCACACGCCCTTAATCTGATCATTTATCAGGCAGGTTCTCTGTGTGTTCAGGGCCATACTAGGGAACAGAGCCAAACATGGTGACACACACCTTTAATCCCAGTACCAGCCATGGAGTCCTGGAGGTCTGTACGTGACAAGGAAGTGAGGTAGCTTGGCTAAGAACCAATGAGAGCCATATAAAGGTTTGGGTAAGACAGAAAGTAGCTCCCATTTGGAAGCAGCAGAGTTGGTGAGGTAAGGTTAGCTGGTGCTAATCCCTATTTCCCTGATCTCTCTAAGGCTTCCTCTCCTATATTTGGCTCTGTGGTTTTTATTTAATAAGACTATTTAAAAATATATATAAAATATTCTATCCAGATTGCTACTTTAAAATGTGTTTTTTCATGTACCTTAACCAAGTGTTTGTAGTGTTCCCTCAAAAAAAAATCTCACTTTCATCTGAATTATTAGCATTTCCAACAACAATACTTTTAGCAATGTCAGAAAGTGACATAAAAGAACTATTCACATTCAGTCAGGAAGACACAGTATAAAGTGGCTTATCACATTTCAAACCACCCATTTTGTCATTCTTAGAACTTATTTTTCTCCCTGGATATCAGACAGCCCTGACAGACTGAACCTGTCACCTCACTCTTCAGGGTACTGTAGGCAGAAAGGGTTTCCTCTGAGATCTATGGTGACAGTAGAGTATATTTATATTTCCATAGTTTCCTTTATATTTTACATGCAGAACTCAGATAATTTTCTTATAAAGCACCAGTTAAATGTTATGGAATATCAAGTAAATATACACTACAAATGAAAATGAATTAGCACAAAAGTATAAAGGTCTATTTCCAAGTATTTCAAATTACCATAAAATAAATAAGATATTTTCATTCAAAGACTTTGTGTTTCTTACTCTTATTTACATCTCCACTACCCTCTGTTCCTCCTTAGACTTTCCCTCAAATATTCTCCTTTTTCTTGTTTTGTCTGTATAATTTAAATTAGTATACTGCATGTGAGGACAAAATGGAAAATGTTTCCATCACTCTCTGTATATCCCTGAAATGTGTGTGTGTGTGTGTGTGTGTGTGTGTGTGTGTGTGTGTGTATGTGTGTGTGTACAGGTGTATGTAGATAAAGCATATGATTTATCTTTCTGAGTTTAGTTTATTTGGCTTAAAATTTTGATCTCAAATTTTGTTAATTTCCCAGCACATGACAATTTTCTCTTATGTATGAGTAAATTTCCATTGAGTATGTACATCATATTTTCACTATCCACTGTGTGTTGATGGACATCTATCTAGTTTCCCAATTTTGCTATAGTGAGTATTGCAAAAGATGAGTATTGAGGGGCAATGTTTGTTCCTATGGTGTTTTTATTCAATTTCATTTGAGTACCTGTCCAAGAGTGGTATAGCTGAATCACATTGTACTGATACAAAACATTTATATAAAACTAAAAGACCAGAGGACCTAGATGAAAATATTTAGTTAAAACTAATTTAAACAGTAGAGAAAAACAGCCTATTCAAAAATGGTGGTAGCTAAATTGAATATCCACGTGTCAAATAACAACACTAGATCCTCATTTCTCAACTTGCCTGAAAAATCAACTGTGAATGGATCAAAGACTAAAGACATTAAGATTTAAAACTATATAACTTCCAATCCCTTCAAAAAATGTAACATCTTTGTTATTTATTATTTTTACACACACACACACACACACACACAAACACACACACACACACACACACAGCTAGCTGAGTCAAGTTAGCATTGCTGATGTGTACTTGTTAGGGAAGCCTAGAAGGATTCTCAACACAGAAGATTGATTCTTCTCTCAACAGTCAATAATTGCCTTTAAGTCTTGCTCTAGAGGTGAAGTCTTTTGGATTTCTCCCCATTCAGATTAGCATGTCCAATAGTGTTGTCACTGTGTATGTCATGTTTACCTGACCATATTTGGAGATTCCATGTATATAGTTTTCTTATCAGATATAGATGGCACTATCTCATAGCTGACATCCTGGCTGCCTGACTCTTATAATCTTTTTGCCCCCCATCATCCATGCTGTTCCCTGATATAGGATAAACTCACTTGGAGGGGGCTAGAATGTAGAATCATTTGGGGAAGTGAAGAATGAGGAGGTTCCTTGGGGTAACAAAGGGTAAATAGGTAAAAGTACAGCATATTTGAAAAGTAGTATGGAAACATAATAATGCAGAAACTTTCTAAAATGTACACACATATAAAGGTGATCCTAAATGAAATTGCCAAATAATGGGTGAGACAGACTTCAAACTGGCCATCTCTTTTCACAATATGAAGCTTTTTGTCCCAATATTCGGTTGCATCTGAGTTATTGGCCAAAGAGGCACCACAAGAATAATTAAACAAACTAGCATGGCTCCAAGCCAATTATTGGTTGCTCTCTACAAAAAGATAGAAAGTCCCCATTGCTGAGAAGAATACCTACACAACTGACTGGACATGGAACTATCAAGCTTGGGCTGATGTAGAGCCTCTACTCCTCCTACCTTCCAGTGTCTTTGGCACAGGAAGATAACTTTCATGCTATCAAAAGAGAAACATAAACATTAAGCCAGTTGCAAACCCTTTATCTGCAGTTCTGAACTACCTTCAAGGTATGCTAGTGCAATGGTGGCACAAAGCTTGTGGGAGCAACCAATCAATAACTGGCTGACTGAAAGGCCCACTCTATGAGATGGAACCCATACCTAACACTGCTTGTGTGACCAAGAACCTGAAACTACATAGTTCAGAGACCCAGGATAATACTAAACAATACTCATATAAAAAGAAAAAAAATAGTAGTGATAAAATTGATCCTAATGATATTCTGCTATAGTCCAAGATAATTGCCATATTCAGCCATCGTTAGATAAACTTCCTTCTGCAGCACATGGGAAGAAATATAGAGACCCACCGGCAGTTATTACACAGAGACTGAGCTACCTTGGAATACTCAAACCTAAATAAAATGCCTTGTAAATTTTCTCTTCTGAGAGCTCATAAATGTATAGGAGCCAGCTGGGATGGAGGACACCAAGAAAACAGGGCTCACTAAATCATCATGCAAAAAGCTCTTACTAACTCACTGAGAGTGCAGCAGCTTCCACAGGGCCTGCAGGGGGCTGTACCAAGTCCTTTGTATTTATATCATGGCTTCCAGTATTGTGTTTTATGGGATTCCTGAGTGTGTGAGCAAGTAGGTATCTGATTTCTGCACCTTCTCTTGGACTCTTTTCCTTCTGTTGGTGTGTTTTGTCCAATTTGATATGAGCTTTTGTTTCATCTTACTATATTTTATATTGTTATATTTTATGAATGAATAAATGAAAAACTAATCATTAGGGCAATGGTTGGTAACTAAACTGCCATTTATAGGTTCTGGGAGAGGAAACATCAAATTTCTCTAATTGAGTGACACTGAGTATATCACAATGTCAGAGAATCCTTCATATTCAGGAGTGGTTGACCAACATATAATGGAATCCATAGGTGTTCTGTGTATTTTTTTTCAAATTTGGTTACATTTTTTTTTCTTTTGGGTGGTATTTATTTTACTTTCTAGGTTTTTGGGGACATGTTTTAACTGTTTTTTGAGAAAGAACTTAAGAACTTAAAGTTGGCTGGTTTGGGAGAGGGGAAGATTATGAAAGAACTTGGGGAAGGAGAAGAATATAGTCAAAACTATTTAAAGTTAAAAATTGTTTCATTTATTTTTTTGCCTTTTAATGAGTTGGTTTAATTAATTCAAAGTGATACAGAATTCAGGGTACAACAAAGATGAAACAGCTCTGGTAGGATTTCGGAAAGAGTTTACTTTAAATTCATAGCTGAGGTAGGAATTGCTGGACACTAGAGACAATGAGCCATTGTATTATTATTATTATAAATATATTTTACAAAAGTTTATTACAATGTACAACAGGCTCCAGGATAACACTTCATTCTAACTATAGGTGGCAAAGATGTTGTGGCAGGGAATCCAGATGTTTAAATAGGAATTGAAAAGGGTCACCATCATCTCAAATATGAGGAACAGCTTACTTTTTGCCAGATTTCTTAATTCCACCTGTGACCAGGGGTCCCTTGCCCATGGCCTTGGCTTTTAGCTCCTTGAATTTCTTCTGCTTCCCTTTCTGTTTCTGCTTGAAAGCCTTATCTTCCTCGTCCATCTCCTTGGCCTGCTTCTTGGGCTGTTTCAGGGGCTTCTTTTCGCCACCTTCACAGCCCGACATGTCGCTTACAGACAGCCCCTTCACCAGACCCCGATCTAAAGCCCTAAAGTTAAAAATTGTTTTAAATAATAAAATATATTATCAAAAGTAATAATATTTATTATGTATATTTCCCATACTTTAATTATCATTCAATATTTGATGGAAAAAAATGGGCTGATTCTTTATTCCCTTGTAAGAAAAAATAAAGTTACAATATTTGAGGCAAAAAATAAAAAGACTCTCAAAATACTTCAAATTTGCATTTTCTTCTGGTATTGAACACTTTTTCAAATATGTATTGGATGCTCATATATCTTTATCATTTTTCTAAGACTGGTCCAGGTTTTAGACCATTGATGTGTTGGCAGTGTTTCTGTCTCTCTGTCTCTCTCTCTTTCTCTCTTGCTCTGTCTCTCTTGTTTGTGTGTATTTTCCTGGTGCAATTATTTGTATATATTGTATATTAATTTTCTGTTTCAAAGACAGCCAGCAAGCATTTTTATGCCATCACATAGGCTGTCTTTCAACTGTGGAGAGAGTATTCTTGCTTGTCTTCATCTTCATAGTTTTAGGTAGAGCCACATGTTTGTTGACTTGATGTTTATTTCCTGTGCCATTGGATTCTTAATCAGAAAGATTTTGTGTATGCTATGCCTTGAAGTGCTTTTGTTGTTGTTGTTGTAGTTGCTGTTCATTTCTCTCTATCAGTTTTAGCATTTCAGGTTGTAAATCAAAGTCTATGGTCCAGTTTGAACAGATTTTGTACTTGGTGAGAGATATGGATCTAGTTTCAAATTTCTTCAGATATCTTGTTTTACCAGAAGGATTTATCAAACTGGATTCTCCTTTAACCAGTGAATGTTTTTTAACATTTTGTCAAAACATACCCTGCCATAGCCAGGCAGATTCTCCTCTGGTTCCTTTGCTCTGTTTTATTGCTCTAAAAATAGTTGGTTTTCTGCCAGTATGACAGCTATTGTAACTATCGCTTTGCCACTGTAATTTGTGATATTTCTAGTTGTGTTCTATGACTTCCCCATGGTCTTTTGTTATTTTCTACATAGACTTTAAGATTATTATTATAATTCATCTGTGAATGATGTCATACATTTTTATGAAGATTGAATTGAATTTCTAAATGACTTCTAGTAATATTGACAATTTCACAGTATTAGCTGAGCAAACACAGATGTATGGGGAATGATTCTGTCATAATGGCTTTTTCATTTGTAACATTTTAAAATTTTGAATTTAGAGGTCTTCCATCTCACTTTCCCTTTTTATTTTTGACCTTTGTATATTACTGAGAATTCAACTCAAAACCTTATGTCTACCATGGAGCAACACCATTTCCTTTTTTTGCATGTTGTAAATACTAATCATTAAAAATTGTCTGTGTATTATTTTCTTGATTCCTATATAATGATAGGAAATCTCTTCCACTAAATTTCTAAAATATTGTTAAGCATATATCTTTGTTGTCTTTGTAATCTTCCTTAACCTTTGTGTTTTGAAGATTACCATAGTAGCTTCCTTGAGAGGACAGACTTCATTTCTTTGGCTACATGCCCTCAAATTCTATTTCTTCATATTTTGAGAACAAAAGAACACATGTTCCTTAAGAGGAATAAGATTATATTGTTGAATGCTCATAAATTCATTTCGTTTCTTTTTCTTTCATTCTAGCTTTCTGAATCAGTAGTCAAGGGACATGTTCCTTAAGAATAAAACTTAATAGACATGAATGTTATCTCTTTTTTTCTCAATCATTCTCTTTAGTGGATTCATTTTCTTATTCTCCTGATGATTCAGGACATGAAGGTGTGCTAATTACAATCTTTCAAAAACTTCTTAAGTCAATATAATAGTAAATAAATCATTCAGAGCAACAATTTACTTCTGAAAATGAAATTCCATTGTTAGTCATTAAGAAATCTGGTGTCTTATTTGCTTTTCTATTCTTGAGACAACAAGAACAAAGCAACTTATAAAAGAATATGTTTAATCTTTGGATTATCATTTCAGAGAGTTAGAGTCCATGATGTCAGAGTAAAGTCTGGATGTCAGGTGTAGACAAGAACTCACATCTTGATCTACAAATAGGAGGCAGAGAAAAAGACATACAAACATTAAAAATGGCATGAGTCTTTTGATACCTTCTAGTCTAGTCCTAATGACACACTTTGCCAAGAAGCTTATGCCTACAACTCTTTCCCCAACTGTTCCACCAGTTTGGATCCAAGTATTCAAACACATGAGCCCAAGTGAGCTCTTCTGACTTAAACAACCACAGTTGGCTTGTTCTCTGATGAAGATCAGTTATAGTATCTTATTGCATTTTCCTCCAGATTATCACAAGATTGAAATGTCCTAAACATTAGCTCTGATTGGAAAACAGGTTTTGATTAAAGCCACGTGGGTTTAGGTAAGAAGCTAATACATTTTTTTTCATAATATAACCAATTTTGTAACTTTTCTCATTAACATACATTTTTATGAAAAGTAAAATAAGTAATAGTCAACTATATTTAAGCAAAAGCTAAATCCATCTTCTCATATCCTCTTTGAATTTTCACTGAATTAAATATTAGAAGATGGTAATACAGTATCTGATGCCATCTGCCACATTGGCAGAAACTCAACATAGTGACAACAATGTCACAGCAAATACAAAGACAGATAGATTTAGGGAAAATGAAATCACAGAAAAAGAAAATGTTTAAGCAATTAGAAAATGTGTCAGTGAACACTTACTTAAAATGTGAAAGGTATATGAATCCACTTTATGTTAGTATTTTGAATTTCTTCAATGACAATATTTAAAATGGAATAATTACTATCTTATTGAATCAGCATTAAAACAAAATCATTTTGTTCTTGCAACAGGTTCTATATCTACCATGTACTTATTTTCCATTGACATGAAGAATATCAGTGGGATTATTGTTTATTCAGATCATTAATAAAATCATCTTAAACAGAGTTTAGTAGTTATTGAGCATTCATTAAAATGTTTCAAGTAAGAAACAATGAAAAAAGATGCTATATTGTTAGTAATAATACTTTATTTTTTATTTTTTTATTATTATGTGTTTTAATTTTATACATCAGCCATGGGTTCCCCTGTCCTCCCCCCTCCCACCCCTACCTCCACATTCCCCCCAGCCCCTCCCCTCCAATCCCATCTCCTACAGGATAAAGGCACCCATGGGGATTGATTTAAACCTGCTGGATTCAGTACAGGCAGGTCCAGTCCCCTCCTTCCACACTGAGCATGTGTCCCTGTGTAAGCCCAAAGTTCAAAACAGCCAGCTCATGCACTAAGGACAGGTCCTGGTCCTACAGACTGGGTGCCTCCCAAACAGATCAAGCTATTCAATTGTCTCATTTATCCAGAGGGCCTGATCTAGCTGGGGGCTCCACAGCCATTGGATCATAATTCATGTGCTTCCATTAGATTGGCTATTTGTCCCTGTGCTTTTTGCAATCTTCGATTCAACAATTCAAGCTCTTACAGTCCCTCTTCTTTCTCAACAGTTGGATACCTGGAGCTCCACCTGGGGCCAGGCTGAGTATCTCTGCATCCACTTCCATCAGTTATTGGATGAGAGTTCCAAGATGACTGTTAGGGTTTTTAGTCATCTGATCACCAGACTAGGTCAGATCAGGCTTTCTCTCGACCATTGCCAGCCATCTACAGAGGATATATCATTGTGGATTTCTGGGGACCTCTCGAGCTCTCTGCCTATTCCTGTTCTCATGTGGACTTCATTTATTATGGTCTGTTATTCCTCATTTTCCCTTTCTGTTCTTGATCCAGCTGGGATCTCCTGCTCCCCTAAGCTCTCTTTCCCTCAAATCTTGCCCTTCATTACTCCCACTGTTGTCCAGGTTGTTCATGTAGATCTCATCCATTTCTCTGTCATTGGGTGAACCCTGTGTCTTTCCTAGGGTCCCGTTTTCTAGGTAGCCGCCCTGGAGTTGTGTAGCAGTCTAGTCATCCTTGATTTACATCTAATATCCTCCTATGAGTGAGTACATACCATGTTTGTCCTTCTTAGTCTGGGTTACCTCACTCAGGATGATTTTTTCCAGATCCATCAATTTGCCTGCAAACCTCATGACATCATTGTTTTTCTCGGCTGAGTAGTACTCCATTGTTTATATGTACCATATTTTCTTTATCCATTTTCAGTTGAAGGGCATCTAGGTTGTTTCCAGGTCCTGGCTATTACAAACAAAGCTGAAATGAACAGAGCTGAGCAAATGCCCTTGTGGCATGATTGAGCATTCCTTGGGTATATGCCCAAGAGTGCTACAGCTGGGTCTTGGGGGAGATGGATTCCCAGTTTTTTAAGGAAGCACCATATTGATTTCCAAAGTGGCTGTACAAGCTTGCATTCTCACCAGCAGTGGAGGAGAGTTCCCTTTGCTCCATATCCTCTCCAGCATAAGCTGTCTTCTGTGTTTTTGATCTTAGCCATTCTGACAGGTGTAAGGTGGTATCTCAGAGTTGTTTTGATTTGCATTTCCAGGATAAATAGGGATGTTGAGCAATTCCTTAAATGTTTTTCAGCCATTTGAACTTCCTCTGTGGAGAATTCTCTGTTTAGTTCTATAGCCCATTTATTAATTGGACTGTTGGGTATTTTGATGTCTAATTTATTGAGTTCTTTATATATTCTGGATATCAGCCCTCTGTCAGATGTGGGGTTGGTGAAGAAGCCTTTTTCCCATTCTGTAGGCTCTCGCTTTGTCTTGTTGACTGTGTCCTTTGCTCTACAAAAGCTTCTCAGTTTCAACAGGTCCCATTGATTGATTGTTTCTCTCAGTGTCTGTGCTACTGGTGTTATATTTAGAAAGTGATCTCTGGTGCCAATGCATTCAAGAGTACTTCCTACTTTCTCTTCTATCAGGTTCAGAGTAGCTGGATTTATGTTGAGGTCTTTGATCCACTTGGATTTAAGTTTTGTGCATGGTGACAGATATGGATCTATTCGCAGCCTTCTACACATTGACATCCAGTTATGCCAGCACCATTTGTTGAAGATGCTTTCTTTTTTCCATTGTACATTTTTGGCTTCTTTGTCAAAAATTATATCTTCATAAGTGTGCGGGTTAATGTCAGGATATTCAATTCGATTCCATTGGTCCACATGTCGGTTTTTATACCAGTACCAAGCTGTTTTTATTACAGTAGCTCTATAGTAGAGCTTGAGGTTGGGGATTGTGATGCCTCCAGAGGTTGTTTTATTGTACAGGGTTCTTTTGGCTATCCTGGGTTTTTTGTTTTTCCATATGAAGTTGAGTATTTTTCTTTCCAGATCTGTGAAGAATTGTGTTGGTAATTTGATGGGAATTGCATTGAATCTGTAGATTGTTTTTGGTAAGATCGCCATTTTTACTATGTTAATCCTGCCTATCCATGAGCATGGGAGATCTTTCCATTTCCTGACATCTTCTTCAATTTCTTTTTTCAGGGACTTAAATTTCTTGTCATATATGTCCTTCACATGCTTAGTTAGCATAACCCCAATGTATTTTATATCATTTGTGGCTATTGTAAAGGGTGATGTATCTCTGGTTTCTTTCTCAGCCTGTTTGTCTGTTGTATATAGGAGGGCTACATATTTTTTTGAGTTGATCTTGTATCCTGCTATGTTGCTGAAGGTTGTTATTAGCTGTATCAGTTCCTTGGTTGAATTTTGGGGGTCACTCATGTATACTATCATGTCATCTGCAAATAGGGAGAGCTTGACTTCTTCCTTTCCAATTTGTATCCCCTTAATCTCTTTATGTTGTCTTATAGCTCTGGCTAGAACATCAAGTACTATATTGAATAAGTATGGGGAGAGGGGACAGCCTTGCCTTGTTCCTGATTTTAGTGGTATTGCTTTGAATTTCTCTCCATTTAATTTGATGTTGGCTGTATTCCTGATCACTCCAAGACCTTTATCATGAAGGGGTGTTGGATTTTGTCAAATGCCTTTTCTGCATCTAGTGAGATGATCATGTGGTTTTTTTTTTTTCTTTGAGTTTGTTTATATGGTGTATTATATTGATGGACTTTTGTATGGTGAACCACCCTTGCATCCCTGGGATTAAGCCTACTTGATCATAGTGGATAATTATTTTGATGTGTTCTTGGGGTCTGTTTGCCAGTATTTTATTGAGTATTTTTGCCTCAATGTTCATGAGGGAGATTGGTCTGTAGTTCTTTTTCTTTGTTTCATCTTTGTTTGGTTTAGGAATCAGGGTAATTGAATCCTCATAGAAGGAGTTTGGTAATATACCTTCTGCTTGTATTGTGTGGAACAATTTAAAGAGTATTGGTATAAAGTTGTCTTCCACTTATACCAAAAGTCTTTAAAATATATTTCTGTTTATAAATTACTGGGTTGTCCTCTCTGTTCCATTGCTTATATTTGGCATTTTTGAACTTATAAACTCTTTACATTACTATAGCTTTATTGTAAATATTGGGGCAGTTTGGTAGAAGTTTGTTATTGTTATTTGATAATGAGTTAATTGCATTTGATTCTTTAGCTTTAAGAAAATTAAATTTAGCTTCCACAGATAACTTTCTGGGATTATGATGTTTGAATGCTTTGTATCTATACATCAAATAAAGACATGATTTGTTGACAATGTTGAGAATTTATAATGAGAAACAGAAAACTTCAGTGTATTAGTAACTTCTTTAACTTCTTTCACTTTGGATGTATAACTATCCACACATATGCATACTTTGTTTGAATTATAATTATTTCATCATTAAGTTTTAATATATTTTAGAGTTTATAATGAAATGTTCCACTTATCCATTGATGTAGCCTGTTAAAATGATATTTTATATTAATGTGGAATACTAAAATGCAACCTTGATATAACCTTTTATTAGTTTTAAAAAGTCTATTGTTATAAGTTATTTCATATACAAGAGATACAGGGTTTTTTTGTTTGTTTGTTTGTTTTTTTCTTCCACATATGGGCAGAATCTGTCTCCACTTTTTTGTAGTAATTCATTATTTTGACTGTCCAGCATCACATGTGATGAATTATGTCTTATTTTTTTCTTAGCTTGGCAGAGAAACACCAATTCTCTTTTCTGTAAGTGTTCTCATAGTGGTGGCTTTTGAGATGGTGTTTGTGAAGGTGAGGTAACCATTCTATTTTTAGCATTACAAGACTTATTTTATGTGTCAATGTAGCAATTTGTCAAATAACTTTACTGTAGCTATGCATCAGATTGTATGGCTTTTCTCCATTTGTGGCTTTGTGTGATAGGCTACATTATTTAGTTTCATAATACTGACAGTAATTGATTTTTTTTTTTTTTTTTTTGGTTTTTTGAGACAGGGTTTCTCGTGTATCTTTGCACCTTTCCTGGAACTCACTCTGTAGTCCAGGCTGGCCTTGAACTCACAGAGATCTGCCTGCTTTTGCCTCCCAAGTGCTGGGAAAGGCATGAGCCACCACTGCCCGGCTCTGATTATTTTTTGTATAGCCTGCGTTCTTGGTAAGTATTTTTTTATTGTTTTATACAACATTTTGATACTTTGCCAAATTTTATTATGTACCATGATAGCTAACTTCTCTCATATAAAATATCATACTGAGATTACTAGTGTGGTTTGAAAATTTAGGTGGGCATGTTAGGTCTTCTGCCACATTTTTCCTCTTAGGTTTTTTTTTTTTAATTTTATTTTATGGTTCTTGTTTGTTTCCCTTATGAGCAGTTTTTGGATTTTATTAACTAGATTTTCTAAGCATGTTAAAATTAACTTTTGTCTTTCATTTTTTTTAATTAAGAGATTTTCTATTCATTTCACATATCAACCCCAGATTCCCCTGTCCTCCCTCCTCACACCATAACTCCCACCCAACTCCCTCCCCCATTCCCACTTCTTCCAAGGCAAGGTCTTCTATAGGGAGTCAGAAGAGTATGGTATATTCAGTTGAGGCAGGTTCAAGCCCCTCTCCCTTGCACCAAGGCTGTGCAAAGTGTCTCACCATGGCACTAGATTCCAAAAGGCCAGCTCATGATCTAGGGATAGGCCCCAGTTGCACTGCCTGGGGGCCACCTAAAAAGTTCAAGGTAAACAACTGTCTCATTTATCCACAGGGCATATAGTCCAGAAACATGGGGTCTCCTCTGCTCATGTGTTTCCATTAGTTTGGCTAGTTGTCGCTGTACTTTTTCCAATCATGGTCTCAACATCTCTTGTTAATAGACTCCCTACTCTCTCTATCATTTGAATTCTGGGAGCTCCACCTGGGGTTTGGCTGTGGATCTCTGCATCTGCTTCTATCAGTCACTGGATGATGGTTCTATCATGACAGGATATTCAGCCATCAAATCACCAGAGTAGGTCAGCTCAGGCACCCTCTTGACCATTGCCAGTAGTCTATATTGAAGTCATCTTTGGGGATACCTGGGAACCTCTCTAGCACTCTGCTTCTTCCTACTCCCATGGTGTAGTCTCTTATCATGGTATCTCTTTCCAGGTATCTGTTTCTGATCCAGCTCAAACTTCCTGCTTCCCTAAGCTCTCTTTCCCCAACCATTGCCCTCCATTAATTCCCCTCACCCCCAGTTTGCTCCTGTAGATCTCATCCATTTCTCCATTGTTGGGCAATTCCTATCTTTCTTAGGGTCCTCTTTACTAGTTAGTCTCCCTGGAGCTGTCTAGTTACCCTTTGATTTATATCTAGTATCCACTTATGAGTGAGTACATACCATGTTTGTCTTTCTGAGTCTGGGTTATCTTACTCAGGATGATATTTTCCAGTTCCCTCCATTTACCTTTAAAACTCATGATGTCATTGTTTTTCTCTGTTGAGTAGTACTCCATTGTGTATATGTACCACATTTTCTTTATCCATTCTACAGTTGAAGGGCATCTAGGTTATTTCCAGGTTCTGATTATTACAAATAATGCTGCTATGAACATAGTTGTGCTTGTGTCCATGTGTCCTTGTGATGAGAATGAGCATTCCTTGGGTATATGCTCAAGAGTGGTATAGCTGAGTCTTGAGGGAGATTGAGTCCCAATTATCTGAGAAACCTCCATACTGATTTCCAAAATGAGTGTTTCAATTTGCATTCCCACCAACAGTGGAGGAGTGTTCCCCTTGCTCCAAGTCTTCTCCAACATAAGCTGTATTCAGTGTTTTTGATCTTAGCCATTCTGACAGGTGTACAATGTATTTCAGAGTCATTTTGATTTGCATTTCCCTAATGACAAAGAATGTTGAGCAATTCCTTAAATGTCTTTCAGCCGTTTGAGCTTCTTGTTTAGCACTATAGCACTTTTTTTTTAATTGGACTGTTAGGTATTTTGATGTCTAGTTTCTTGAGTTCTTTATAAATTCTGGAGATCAACCCTCTGTCAGATGTGGGGTTGGTTAAAAATCTTTTCCCATTGTATAGGCTGTCATTTTATCTTATTGACAGTGTCTGTTGCCCTACAAAAGCTTGTCAGTTTCAACAGATACAATTTATTATTTTTTCTCCCAGTGTCTGTACTATAGGTGTTATATTTAGGAGGTGGTCTCCTATACCAAATGCATTAAGACTACTTTCTCTTATATCAGGTTCAGAGAAACTGGATTTATCTTGAGTTCTTTGATCCACTTGGATTAGGTTTTGTTCAGAGTGATATATATGGATCTACTTGCAATCTTCTGCATCTTGACATGTAGTTATCCAGCACCATTTGGTGAAGATGCTTTCTCTTTTTTCCATTGTACAGTTTTGGCTTCTTTGTCAAAAATTAGGTGTTAATAGGTATGCAGATTAGCATCATGGTCTTCAATTTGATTCCATTGGTCCACATGTCAGTTTTTGGTTTGATTTTGCCAGTACCAAGCTGTTTTCATTACTTTAGCTCTATAGTCATGCTCGAAGTCAGGGATTATAATGCCTCCAGAATTTGCATTTATTTTATAGGACTCTTTTAGCTATTCTGGATTTTTATTTTTTCTATATGAAGTTGAATATTGTTCTTTCCAGGTCTGTGAAGAATTGTGTTGGGATTTTGAAGGGGATTGCATTGAATCTGTAGATTGATTTTGGGAAGATTGCCAATTTGACTATATTAATCCTACCTATCCATGAGCATTGGAGTGTTTTGCATTTTCTGATATCTTCTTCATTTTTTTTTTGTTGTTGTTCAGAGACTTAAAGTTCTTTTTATATAGGTCCTTCACTTGTTTATTTAGAGTTACCCCAAGGTATTTTATATTATCTGTGGCTATTGTAAAGTGTGACGTTTCTCTGAATTCTTTTTCAGCCTGTTTGTCATTTGTATATAGGTGGGCTACTGATTTTTTGAGCTAATATTGCATCCTGCCACTTTACTAAAGCTGTTTATCAGCTGTATGAGTTCCTTGGTTGAATTTTTGGGGTCACATATGTATACTATCATATCATGTGCAAATAGTGAAAGTTTGACTTCTTCCTTTCCAATTTGAATCCCCTTGATTTTCTTGTTTTGTCTTATTGCTCTAGCTAGAACTTCAATTACTATATTGAATAAGTATGAGGAGAGTGGGCAGCCTTGTCTTATTCCTGATTTTAGTGGAATTGCTTTGAGTTTCTCTCCTTTTAATTTGATGTTGGCTGTTGGCTTGCTATAAATTGCCTTTATTATGTTTAGGTAATTTCTCTGTATTCCTGATATCTCCAAGACCTTTATCATGAAGAGGTGTTGGATTTTGTCAAAGGCCTTTTCAGCATCTAATGAAATGATCATGTGTGGTTTTTTTTCTTTCAGTTTGTTAATATGGTATATTACATTAACAGACTTTTGCATGTTGAACAAAACTTGCCTATCTGGGATGAAGCCTACTTGGTCATGGTGGATAATTTTTTTCTATGTATACTTGCCAAAATTTTGTTCAGTATTTTTGCCTCAATGTTCATGAGGGAGATTGGTCTATAATTCTCTTTCTTTGTTACATCTTTGTTTGCCTTTGGAATCAGAGTAACTGTAGCCTCATAAAAGGAATTTGATAATGTTCCTTCTGTTTTTATTGTGTGGGACAATTTAAAAAGTATTGGTACTAGCTATTCTTTGAAGATCTGCTAGAATTATGTGTTGAAACCATCTGGTCCTGCACTTTTTTGGTTGGGAGATTTTTAATGACTGTTTCTATTCCCTTAGGGGTTATTGGTCAATTTAAATAGTTTATCTTGTCTTGATTTAACTTAGATATGTGGTACATATCCAGAAAATTGTCCATTTCTTTTAGATTTTCCAATTTTGTGGTGTACAGGTTTTTGAAGTATGACCTGATGATTCTCTGGATTTTCTCACTGCCAGCTGTTATGTCTCCCTTTTCATTTCTGATTTTGCTAATTTGGATGCTATCTTTCTGCCTTCTGTTTAATATGGATAAGGGCTTGTCTATTTTGTTGATTTTCTCAAAGAACCAACTCTTTGTCTCATTTATCCTTTGTATCATTCTCTTCATTTCTATTTTATTGATTTCAGCTCCCAATTAAATTATTTCCTGGCATCTATTCCTCCTGGGCGACTCTGCTTCTTCTTGTTCTAGAGCTTTCAGTTGTGCTGTTAAGTCACTAGTGTGAGATTTCTCCAACTTCTTTAGGTGGGCATTTAGTGCTATGAATTTTCCTCTGAGCACTGCTCTCATAGTGTCCCATAAAGTTTGAGTATGTAGTACATTCATTTTCATTGAACTCCAGGAAGTCTTTAATTTCTTTCTTTATTTCTTCTTTAACCCATTGGTAAATCAATTGAGCATTATTCAGTTTCCATGAGAAATCTAACTTTAAACCATGATGGTCTAACAGAATACAGGAGGTTATTCCAAATTTTGTATCTGTTGAGATTTGCTTTGTGACCAATTATTTGGTCAATTTTAGAGAAGGTTCCATGGGTTGCTGAGAAGAAGGTATATTCTTTTTGTTAGGGTGGAATTTTCTGTATATATCAATTAAGTCCATTAGAGTCATTACATCAGTTAACCCCCTTATTTCTCCACTAAGTTTCAATTTGGCAAATCTGTCCACTGGTGAAAGTGGGGTGTTGAAGTCTCCCACTATTATTGTGTGGGGTTTTATATGTTATTTACGCTTTACTAATATTTCTCTTACATATGTGGGTGCCCTTGTGTTTAGGGCATAAATGTTCAGAACTGAAATTTCATCTTTGTGGATCTTTCCTGTGATGATTATGTAATGTCCTTCTTGATTTCTTTTGATTGACTTTAGTTTGAAGACTATTTTATTGGATATTAGGATAGCTACTCCAGCTTCTTTCTTAAGACCATTTGATTGGAAAGACTTTTCCCATCGTTTTACTCTAAGGTAGAGTCTGTCTTTGAAGGTAAGGTGTGTTTCTTGCATGTAGCAGAAAGATAGGTCCTGCTTTTGTATCCATTCTATTAGCCTTTATCTTCTTATAGGTGAATTCCATTGATATTAAGGGGTATTTGTGACCAGTGATTATTCATTCCTGTTATCTTTTGGTGGTAGTGTGTGTGTGTGTGTGTGTGTGTGTGTGTGTGTGTGTGTGTGTTTATTTCTCTTCTTTGGGATTTACTGCTGTGGGGTTATCCATTGCCTGTGTTTTTGTGGGTGTATATGAATTCCTTAGGTTGGAATTTTTCTTCTAGTGCTCTCTGTATGCCTGGATTTGTTGATAGATATTGTTTAAATCTGGTTTTGTCTTGGAATGTCTTGTTCACTCTGTCTATAGTGATTGAACATTTTCCCAGGTCTATTAGTCTAGGCTGGCATCCATGGTTTCTTAGTGTCTGTATTACATCTGTCCAGGTCCTTTTGGCTTTCAAAGTCTCCAGTGAGAAATCAGATGTTATTCTGAGGTGTCTGCCTTTATATGTCACTTGGCCTTTTTCCTTTGCTGCTCTTAATATTCTTTCTTTATTCTGTATGTTTAGCCTTTTAATTATTATGTGGTGAGGGGACTTTTTTGGAGGGTCTAGTCTGATTGGATTTCTATAGGTTCCTTGTAACTTCAAAGGTATTTTTTTCTTTAAGTTGGGAATGTTTTCTTCTATGATCTTGTTGAATGTATTTTTCTGTTCCTTTGAGTTGGTATTCTTCTCCCTTTCCTATCCCTATTATTCTTAGGTTTGGCTTTTTTATGATGTTCCAGATTTGTTGGACATTTTCTGTTATGACTTTTTTGGCTTTGTTGTTTTTTTTTTTTCTTTTTTTGACTGATGAATCTATTTCCTCTATTATATCCTCTACAAAAGAGATTATCTCTTCCATCTCTTATATTCTGTCAGTTATGCTTGCATCTGTGTTTCCTGTTCATTTAGTCAGATTTTCTATTTTCTGCATTACCTCTGTTTGTGTCTTCTTCATTGTTTCTGTTTCACTTTTCAGGTCTTGGTCTGTTTCCCTCACATGTTTAACTGCTATTTGATTGTTTTCTTGGCTTTTTAAGGGATTTATTGATTTCTACCAACTTTTTATTTGTCTTTTCCTCAAATTTTTTTTATTGATTTCTTCCCCTTTTTTGCTTGTCTTTTCCTCAATTTCTTCAAGGGAATTTTTCATTTTTTCTTCAAAGGCCTCTAGCATCTTCATAAAGCTATTTTTATTGTTGCTTTCTCCTTCTTCTCCTTCTTCTTCTTCTTCTTCTTCTTCTTCTTCTTCTTCTTCTTCTTCTCCTCCTCCTCCTCCTCCTCCTCCTCCTCCTCCTCCTCCTCCTCCTCCTCCTTCTTCTTCTTCTTCTTCTTCTTCTTCTTCTTGTGATGTTCAGGTCTTTCTGTTGGAGAAGGGCTAGGTTCTGGTGATGCTGTATTGCTCTTTATGTTGTATACATTTTTGCATTGATGTCTGCCCATCTCCTCCTCTGATAAGTATAAAGGTATCTGTGTCTGAGCAAATTGCTATTGTTCCACTCTGTGCTTGTTGTGTCTGTGTGTCAGGTGGTGCCTCTGGGTCCAATCTTAGCTCTTGGTCTAATTGGAGCTGGTAGATTCTGTATCTTATGGAGCTGCTCTTTTCTCAACCCAAGCTAGTTGATTCTGTGACTCAGGGAGACGCTCTTGGTCTTATCAGGGCTCTTGGTCCAGTCAGAGCTGACAGATTCTGTGTCTCAGAAAGCCACACTTGGTCTAATGAGGGCTTGTGGATTCTCTGTCTCAGGAAACTATTCTTGGTCCAATGAGAGCTTTTTGACCAATGAGAGCTGGCAGATTAGGTTCTGTACCTTAGGAAGTTACGGGGGCCACAAGAGGATGGGTATTGGGCCAGGATGTGTAGATTGCAGGGTTCAATGGGAGGGGGGTTGGTTTAGGGGTCCTTCCCATAGGAATTTTCCCTGATGTCTGGCAATTAGGGTAGAGTTGGTTGGGGGTCCTGGGGACTGGCTGTGTCCCAGGGCCTGGTCCTAGGGGCAGACTCACTGGGTATGAGAAGAGTCACTCACATCTTAGTCCAGTGAGAGCTGGCAGTTTGGTTTCTGTGTTTCAGGAAATTACTGGGTTCACAGGTGGATGAATATTAGGGCAGGGTGGGTACATTGCAGGGATCAGTGGTGGGTTTTGATGGGGCCTTTCCCACAAGTTTTCCCTGCTGGCCAGCAATTGGAGCAGAGATAGGTGGGGGTTCCCAGGGACTGACTGTGTTCCAGCGAGTTTTTAATATTACGCAATAATCAACCTATCTTTCAATTATTTTTTCATTTATATAATTTTCATTATATAATTATACATTATGTTTAATTAAGTAATATGTATTGATTTTGTGTATATATATAAATAAATAAATAAATAAATATATATATATATATATATATATATATATATATATATATATATATTGCATATAAGTATATATTGTATATTTCTGTCTGATAGAGACCTGTTAATTTTATGTTGTGAAGCATCTTTGCTGGTTCACATATAACAGGAATTGAACAGGTATGCATGTTTTCTTCTATTCTTTGAAACTACTGTATAAGGCTCAACAAATAAGACAACCACCACTGTAACTTTTTCTAGGAAAATTTTTAGTTATCCTCTTAAATTTCAGTACAAGAGTACTTTTGGATCTGTCTGATTTCAAAAACCAGCAACTACTCACTATCTTTTAAAAAATCTTGATTTCTATAAAGTTCCTGAGATTTTTACAATTGACCTAAAATTCCTCATGTCATTTTCTTTTTAGTTCATGATCACAAAGTCAGTATGATGTTCCCTACCTATGTCTTTCTCGACAGTGACATCCTCACATCCAGGAATCCCAAAGAGGCAAAGAAAGGTTCTATCCCAAATCTTGAATAGAGGTTTTATAGATAAATTGACTTCAGTCTTCTTATATCTTAGCTAGAAAATAATGTATTTAAATTTTATATCATGAATTTGTGGAGGTTTGGTATGGTAGCCCAAGGAACTATTACATAGTGCTAGAGGAACTAGGGTTAATTTTCCTGAGCACACATTATCTTATGAAATAACAAAATGAATAGTTGAAAATAAATTATAGTGTCAAAATCAGTATATCTAAGTGTGCTCTAATCTTATTTCTCTTCTTTATCTAAGAGTGTTACTTAAACTAAAATTTCAAAAACAGATGAACTCTGCGCAACAGTCAATCTCATACTTCACATGCAATGTTAGGTCTACATTTTTTTAGTAGAATTAATTTTTTTTGTCATATTGTAGCCTAAGTAACCTCAAAATAAAACATAGTCTTTATGTTTTATGGTAATGCTTTGTAAACTACTGGGTGCCAGTTGTATAATATGTCTTGTACCTTATGTGCTTGGATCTGATTCATTTGTTCATGTTACTTGATAAAAATAATATAATATTATATTATTGATTTATGTATTTACTTTTAGATTATATATTTTAGCATGTGCTCCCACTATTATAGACAATGAAATTAAATTATTGCAAAAGTGTACTGTGTTATCTGGCAGTAATTTCTGGTAGTTAATTACCATATCTTTTTATTATATCATTATCTCTAGTGTTTGACTTAATTTCATATTGTTTATCATTATGGAACATCAGTATAACATATGCACTATTAAAATCCCAGAAAATGACCATATCTAGCAAATGACCTCAGACAAAATACAAAGTGATTACATAACACAAAGTTAAAAAATTAGTGATGATCATTGCTAAGTTAAGTTCCACCACAGCTAGGATCCTAAAGTACAAGGACAAATAAATAGAGTTATTAAAGTGTTTGTTTCAGTGAAGATAATAAAATTGATGAATTGCACAAAATTGTCCAGGATAGTTTCAAAGAAGGAAAATAATAATTTTAGTCATATATTGCTTTCTTTAACAATAGGTGTAACTATGTTTTAAGAGAGATTAGCTTTATTTTGAATGGTTTAAAAGGACTCAAGTAAAAATAAAAGAGAAGACAAAGCTTGGTAAAATACCTTTAAACTGGCTCTATTAGTACTTTCACTACATTGGCCTTCTTGACTAACCCCGACCTCTTTAATCCATTCTTGGCCATTCTGCCATCTATCAATGTTTATATTTGATAGCAATATAATGACAATGGAAATCAGACCAGCCAGGCATGGTGGCACATGCCTTTAATCCCAGAACGCAGGAAGTAGAGGAAAGTGAGGATATCTGTGAATTCAAGGCCAGCCTGGTGTACCAAGTGAGTTTTAGGACAGCCAACACTGTTATACAGAGAAGTGTTTCAAAAAAATAATAAATTAACAACAACAATAATAATAACAATAATAATAATTATTATTATTATTATATAAAATAAAATCACACCAACCTAGATGAATAAACTTACAACAAATAAGTATATAAGTGTACATTTGTGTGTGAGTATATGTCTATGCTTAATGCTACAATCCTTTTCACTTTAAACTGTCCAAGATTTCTCATTTATATTATGTGTATTTTAACAGAATTGAAAATAAAAATAAAAGAAACAGCACATTCTTACATTCTAGGACTCTTTTCTTCTGTAACTGCACTTGTACAGTGAAGAATCTGAATCTATTTCGAGTAATCCAAGTTGCCTAGAGGGCAACTGCTAACCTTCAGTCTCATGGATGAGATTTGGGCAGTACTATAGTCAGCCCTGAATATATACATACAGGTAATATTATATGGACTAAGCAAGTGATATTTAGGAACACATGTGTATATACATATACTTTTATGCATACATCAAGAACTACTTTAAAAAGGGCCTGAATTTGTAGGAGAGTGGAGAGAAGGGTGAGGGAGAGTTTGGAAGGAGGATAAGGAATAGAAATATGATGTAATCAAATTAAAATATCAAATATAAATACATAAATAAATTAGTATAGAAGATATGTAGTACAAATTTGTCTACAGGCCAATCTTTTGGTTGTGTTTTTCTCAATTAAGATTTCTTCTTCCCAGATGATTCTAGCCAGCAAAAAATAAAAGAACAAGTATCACATTTTTGATGTTAGTGTTGTCAACTAGTCAGAATCTAGAAACTCTTGGGAACTACCATTTAGGCTAATCTGTTTGCAGTTGAGAGAGGAAGACAGGGCGCCATGGATGACGACACTCCCTGGCTGGATTCCATTATTGTTAAGTACAGAAATGGAGGTAAAGCAGAGTGTACATTCCTGTTTGGTGAGCACAAGCATAATGTGAGCACTAAGCTTTCTGCTCCTGTACCAATTCTTCTACAGGCTGCAGTATTGCCTCCTCCATGGTTGACTACACCCTCTGTAAGTACAAGCAAGTACATTCTTCTTTCCTTGATTGTATACTACTGTCAAGAGACTACATTGCATCTAGAGGAAAAAGGTAACCAAAAACCAAATCTAAATACTAAACGTTTCATTAAAAACTTCTAAATGTTGGTCTCAACAATTCACACTCTTATAGTCTCTCCTCTTTCTCAACATTTGGACTCCTAGAGCTCCACCTGGGGCCTGGCTGAGGATCTCTGCATCCACTTCCATCAGTTATTGGATGAGAGTTCCAGCATGATCATTAGAGTGTTTGGCCATCTGATCATCAGACTAGGTCAGATCAGGCTTTCTCTTGACCATTCCCAGTAGTCTACAATGGAGACCAAGATCAGAAAAGCACAGGAACAAATAGAGAAAGTAATGGAAGCACATGAATTATGAACCAAAAGCTGTGGAGCCCCCAACTGGATCAGGCCCTCTGCATAAGTGAGACAGTTGAATACCTTGAACAGTTTGGGAGGCATCCAGGCTGTGGGACTGGTTCCTGTCCTTAGTGCATGAGCTAGCTGTTTGGAACCTTGGGCTTACACTGGGACACTTTTCTCAGCCTGGATAGAGCAGACTGGACCTGCCTGTACTCAATCAGTCAGGTTGAAATGAATCCCCAGGGGACTCTTGGCCCTGGAGGATATGGGAATGGAGGAGAGGGGATGGGGGGAAGTTGGGGGTGGAGACGGGAGGGGGAAGGGCAGGGGAACCCATGGCTGATATGTAAAATTAAAACACAAAGATAATAAATAAAAAATGAGATAAAAACTTCTAAATCTTTTTAAAATCTAACTCAGATTAAAATTTCTTACAATACAGGTAGAGATGATATCAAGCCCTTTAATCATGCTATCTTGGGGGGGGGGTGGTGACGACATGACTCTGTGGTTAATAGTATGTCTCAGAAAATATGCTGTTAATATAGAAACAGTTAACTTTGGCATTTTCATTATGGCATTTTCAAACATTTGTTTATTAACTTAATAAACTTTATTTTAAAATGTGTAAATAAACTAAAGTTTACACATAAATCATTCATGTCTATTTTCATTTTTTTACTGGCTGTGTTCTTTAAACAAATTAACTAAAATGATAGAAATGATTGTATTAGTTTCTACGACTACTGAGACAGAGTGTCCAAAATTGGATGGTTTAAACAACAAATGTCTCTCAGTCATTTCTGACCATGGGAATCTAAAGTTAGCTATCAGCAGAGTTGCTTCCTTCTGCCTTCTGTGAGGTAGGATCAGAGCCAACTTTCTGATTTAGATTTCAGTGATATTTATTCCTCTCAAAATAGCTCTTTTGTAAAACAATAATATAATGTAGTGTGATAACCCTCACTAAGCAACAAGGTTGTAATTGTATTCATACATTACAATGAGTAAATAATGCAGTTGTAAATTTTAATTTATCATACCCACTGTACAAATGCTATTTAAATTCATGACAATTCTCATCATGCACTGGCTGCTATTTTGCATGGTAATACTCTAATATAGCTGGAACATTATGAAGCCACAATTAAGATTTATTTTTAAATTCACATTTGTGATAAAAACATGCTGAAGAGTTATTAAATCTGAAAAGAGAAATAAATGTTATGAATATTATTTAATAATGATTTTGTGAGCTGATGCAAGGTAAGGAAATGAGCTGATTCAAAGTAAGGAAATTGTTGTTTATTATATATTTCACTATCCCAAACCAGAAATATAAAGAAATGTTGTTCTTGAAAAAGTATTAAATTAAATGTTTAATTAAGAAATATATTTAATTAAGCTAATAAGGCAAAGCACAACTGAATCCTTCAGAACATACCATGGCCAGTTAAAAAGGAGTGGGCACCTAAAACAAAGAATAAGTATCAGAAAAAAATGTATTATGAAATAAGTGTGGACCAAAAAGAATAGAAATAAACATACTAGGAGAAAATGAGGCATATGTTTGAAGATAAACAAATTCATCACAAAAAATGACTTATAAGCTTCCTTCATAAGAGCCTTTCTTAGAATTTTTCTTTATGATCTGAACCAAGTTTCTGAATCATTGCCTGAAAACCTATACAACTGCACTTTCAACTCTTTAAAACTTAGAAAAGCCTCACTGAGGGGACTCAAGTGAAAGTTGCAATTTTTCATTTACAAATGAAGTGGGAAAAGAATACCTCATGTTAGATGATAGTCATGCCAACTCCACTACAGTATCAACAGGAATTCTCTTCACATGCTAACATTAAAAACACTAGCTGGAATAATTTTTTTTTCCAGGGCTGAAAGGGTTGTGGATTTAGCTCAGTGGTAGAGTGCTTGCCTAGCAAGTGCCATGCCCTGGGTTCAATCTTCAGCTAAAAAAAAAAAAAAAAAAACCACTAGCAAAAGTAAATGGCGGTAGTTGTGTAGCATGTAGCAAGACCTCTAAATTAAAACACATCCATCTTGGAAACAATTCCCAGAAACAAACAAATCACAAGTCTCAGGAACTCCCTGAAACTTATGAGATTTACTAGGACCTACTTCCTCAAGCTTTAAAATCATTAAGAATTGCTGGAGAAAGAAAAGTACTCCTTAAATGTTCAAGCTGCCTCCAAGTTGTTTAGACAGCTCTGTCGTTCAAACTGTCATGAGTTACCACTCATTCTGGGATGAGCTTATTATTGATGCAAGTACCTTTAATCACTTCATTCTCCTGTTATCCTTCACCCATAACCCTGTAAAATAATCAACTAAGCTCAAGGGTCTCTAAGTTGAATTCTACAAATTAGTTTTCCCTCTTGTTTCTTCCCTGACTATACAAAGTAGATGTTTGTTTATGTGGTATCAGAAAGTTACATGAGAGTGGTTAGTCCAGCAGTCTGAAATTTCACAACTACTTAGACCCTCTGTAATTACTTCAAATAGGAGTGGAAAATATAACAAACATATTTCAAAATTATTAGTTCAATATAGGGAGGTCTGTGTGTGTCACTACAATCTCCATATCACATCCTATTGTCTTAAGCACATTTTGCCTAGTCTTTATGCTTCTATAAACCACAATTGCAGAGAGAAATTTTTATTATTTTTAGTGTTTGTTTCTTAAATGACATCTCAAATTCACATATATGTCATCATAGAGCACACCATTAAAGGGGATATATATGTACAGAATTGGTAAAGCAAGCTAATTAACACTTTATTTTCTCACAATTTTTCTTGAATAAATTTGTGTGTGTATATACTCTGAAAATCTATTGTTTAATTAGTTATAAATTTCTATAAACTATAACAAATATCTTTTAAAATATATCTCTATCTCTTCTAATTAAAGTTGTTTCATTTTCTACTAGCAGAAAAAAATGTTTTAAAAAGATAACTTTTTGTATCCCATATCACTTATGAGACATTTAATATCTTTTGGAGATTTCAATATTTTAAACCTTGAGCCTGCTTTTCAAAACTCTAACTGATAGCACATTTGCTGTTATCTTTCACCAAATACTGAAACACAACAGTGAAATGTAGGGCATTCGCTGAGTCTGATACATTGCTAAAGGCCAGTGTTCTAAAGGGTAGAGGGTTATTTATTTTATCATTTCTTTTCCAGAAAACATGAATTACACATAAAACAGTATTTTAATTAAATATCAAAGAAAATTAAAGTCATAAGATAAGCATAGACCACACATAGTTCCTGTGAAGAAACTTTTGAAAAGTTTGTCCTGATAAATTTCCTAAAATACATTGGCTTTGCAGCCTTTGTCCACATGGCAAATCTTCCTCTTTGCAACCAAACTGTTTTATGTAGAGATTAACCCAATGATCCCACACTTGGAAGAAAATGTTCCTAGACTTCATTTAAATTCCAGCCACACTATTTTTTGGAGAAAGGCTAGGTAATCCATACAAATTGTCAACTGAGGAAGCCACAAAAGGAGCAGAGAGGCAGAAATGTAGTGGAAATTGTTTAAAATATACATGCTTCAGTGAACGCATTAACAATTACAGTTGAAGAGATACAATGTTTTCATTATAATAGATGTTTTTGCTGCTAGATTAACATTTTCTTATCATAGTTATTGGCTATTACATTGTCTAATATGGAATATTTGTGTTTATGTGTGTAAGTATACAAAAGCACATATAGCAATATTTTTAAAACATTGTATTTAGGAAAATTGTGTTAAAAAAGAAGTAGTGCACATAAGTTGTTTATAACTACAATACAAATTTAAAGGGGATTATGAATCCAGCACAGAAAATGGTATTTTGAAGTATAACCTATTGAAAATGTATGAATTAAATGCTATGATAAAGTATAGATATTGAAAAGTATAGCATGTGAATATATAAAGTGTGCTTAATATCTCAAACTCTAAAGATTTACACACATGTAAAATCTAGCCAAAAAGATGTTATGTTTCCACTTTTCTAAAGTATCACTTTATATGTGATACATTACTAAAAATTAAATATTTTTCATAATTTAAAAACATGTTTTCTGACATTGGTTAATATGAAAGCATATGCTAAGGATATCTAGATGTCACCACATCAAAGAAAATAAATAAGCTACTACATCAAATATCCTAAAAATCTATAGAATAAAAATATATTGTACTTGAAGGATGATGAAATAAATTATATTGAGCAAGAATAAATGTCACAGTGACAGCACAGAGAAGAGGAATCCAAGATGTGAGAAACTAAGCAGGAAACAGCTCATTTGCCTGTTCTCGATTAAAGGAGTCTCAAGACTGCATTGAATTTATGCATTTGTGTGTATAATGAGGTCATGTGCACTGATTAAAGTGAAACAGTGGTTGTTTAAGGGTTATTTTACTATTTAAAAATTTTTAATTTCTTATAGGTCCTGATAGTCTGTTTCTGCAAAATGCCTACCAAATTATTATCCTTGAGACTTTGCAACTCTAACAATACATATGGAGAGTCCCATATTATTTCTGCTGAAAAATGCGGATTGTGTGTATTTTATAAACCTTCTCTTTATTTGCTGGAAGCTAGATGTCACATATCCATTTAAAGGTTCTGTAAATAATTTCTATACAGAAAAGGAAAAATGAATAGAACAACAGGTTCTTCCAGTTGGCAACATCTGTAAACAAATCAGTTCAGATGCTATAGGGCAGGACCAGAGTCTTTCATATGCAGCAGATGGGGGTAATCAAGACAAATGTCATGGAGCATTAGATGAAATCAATCAATTGTATGTGAAATAAAAAATAGATACATTTTTGTCATTACAGTGAAATAATTTTGTGAAAAAGAAATTCTTAATGTGGAAAGCACAAACTAGATTGTGATAGAAAAAAATTGGATATTAAAATCTAATCATAGCCAAGATATTTTTTTCACTTTCCCCTCAATGTCTGTGGCAAAGCCACAGAAAGACATCTCACTTCAATCACTCCACAGAGTGGATTGTATGAGACAAATGTTTAGGATTCATTGAATGTCTCTCTCTCTTAAGCTATATGGATCTGAAACCACCACTTAACAGATTTTCAGATTGGGATCTTGCCAAACATAATTTGTGCTTATTCACTGAGAAATAAAAATTAAAATCAACAACTTTAGCAATTCAGTATGAGATTGCTTAATTATATAATTATAGAAGGTTTTTGAAGCTTGTAAATTCCCAGAATCATCTCAAATGAAAACATTAAATATGAAAGCCTATGCTAGCTACATATATAAAAGTCTGTTTATTTCTTTAAAATAAGCATTAATTATTTTCATTGGAAGTATCCAAAGTATGGATGATATATGTCAATTTGCATAACAAGATTAAAAGCAGACAGAAATATATTTAATGTTAAATGTATCTTTTACATACACATTTCATTCCATACTAATCAGTAAACACAAACAAAATACTCAAATATAATAACGTCTATGAGTTTATAAGGAAATTAGTCAGATATCAATTATTCACTAAAAAGAACAAGGAAGGTATAACAGCACAGGTTTATGCTTCTATTTTTTATTTGTTTTTATTTTTATCATCATATCAGAATAAGAAACATCATTTAGTCACATGGTTTTATACAAAATTATCGCTGATGTTTAAACTCCAAATAAAAAGTTCTACATCTTTATTAAATTTTAAATTAATTGATGTAATTCATGAATATTTAACTTTTCAATTTAAAATATGATCAAAATAAATTCTAAGTATTTATATGGACCATGAAAGAAGCTCATAGGAGCTCATCATATAATGCTAATTTTTTTTTTCTTGATTCAGCTTGCAGTTGCTTTATTCAGTAGTACAGTTACAAAATGGTTAAGTTGAAAATTTGGCTAGAAGCAGACCATCATTCCAAACTGTTAGACCCATTTTTTCGAAAACCTGACATGGGAAAAACAGACCTGTTTTTTCACAGAAGTTAAGTGATGTGACTACGCTTCATCTCAACATGGACACAGTGGGTGACATCTGGTTTTATAGAGTTGTCTGTGGAGAGTTGGGGACTGAATTCAACACATCAAATTTGTTTATTTAAATCTTAATATAATCTATAGTATACCAGATTTAACTTTTATTATATTATGATAGGAATTCCTGTTTGTCTGAAAGCAAACTTGGCCATTAGAATGTCAGATTCTAAGTATGCTTATATGTACCCAATTCACTGAGTGATAACTTAACAAAGACTTAACTAGAATTTTTCCTGGTAAAAAATACATGATTGTGATTTTTGTCCCTCTAAGTCTTCATGACAGTTGTCGCGCCCGCCTCGACCAGCAAGGATGACGCAACACCGGGATCCTTCTTATCACAGTTTAATCAGACCTTGTTTAATTGCATTGTCTTTCTCTCTCCCCGGGGCAAGCCTCTCCCAGCACCTAAGTAGGGCTGGGCTGCCAACCCCAAGCAGCCACGTGGGCACTGTCCACAGGTTCACGCAGATGCCAGCAGCACACGAATCCAGCCATAGCCAAATAAGGAGCTGTTTACCCTAAAGAGTGTTTGCCATCGGGAAGGCAGAGGGTAGAAGCCAGAGCCATCTTTAGGGTGCGGCTACACGCAGCTCTCTACAGACAGTTAACAACAATTCAAGACAGTGTTCTCTTTTTGTTAATGTACATCAAGTTATAGATTAGCCATGAGGGAGAAGTGATGATTCATGTCATGAAATGCATATATTTTCTGTGTCATATATAATATGACAGTGATCTACAGCTGAAGAACTCTTTCAATGGCTCCAGGTACTAATTATTGCCTTGTCATTACCAGACTGAATACATTTGCATCAACAATCAATTAACATCTGCTAATTATATATCTATGTTCTGTTTGTTCACAACAGTTCTGAATACATATGACAACACTGCCATTATTATTGAAAATTTCAAAAAAAGAAATGTTTTGTAGAGCAGGAAGAACATGATCATGCCTGAATCCATGATTTTGTATACTCTCAAAGAACATTCATAGCATGAAGCATAAAGTCATATTCAAAAAGCCTTTATTAATTTTAATTGAACTACATAGCTATGATTGTTTTAAATCAATTATAAAACTCAATGAGCAGAATCTGAAGAACTTCTAAAATTAGAAAAAATATATCATATATAAATAATATATTATAACATAGAATATAAATCTTAACAATACATTTTAAAATATAGCATTTTTGTAAAAAGCTTTTTCAGTTTGGTCCAGATTACTAGATTTCTAGTAAAGAAGATAATGTTCCTCAGTGAATAAAATGTGACTGGTAAGCAAAATGATACAAGGATACAGAATCAGACTATTTATATACCAAAAGAGCAGATAAACACATGACCTCATACAAAAAAAATAAATCAAGTCAGAATTTGGAGTATGCCTAGATAGAATAGCATCCTTACATACATTTTATCAAGACCATTTAAATTTTCTTTTAAATATCGTTTCAAATTGGTATACATAATGTACAATGTAGCATCTCTAGCAAAATAATTATATAGTATAATTACAAAATAATATCTAATTGCTGAAATTAAAGATAAATGTGACACTGAATCAAAATCAATTAAGCTAAAAATCCTTACTGAAGCTGATAGACATTAAATGCTAACTTTTGGCTTTAATTTCCTAGCCAAATGAAACTATTGAATTGTGAAATACTTTCTTCCAGAATCAGTGATTACTGACTAATAATTTAATGTATATTTAGAAAAAAATCACAAGCTTCCTACATACATATCATATATTGTTCACTTATTTCATATATATATATATATATATATATATATATACAGAGAGAGAGAGAGAGAGAGAGAGAGAGAGAGAGAGAGAGAGAAGTTAACTTTTTGTAAGTATTTGTATTGTTTCATTACTTCTATTATTCTGAATAGAAGGTACATGGATACTTATTTAAAGCATGTTAGGAAAATGGAAAAAAGTTAAAATATTTGTTGATATATTTTAATAAACAATTGTGTGTGGTGATATTGTGTTTCCCAATATATCATGCACCCTAATAAATTTATCTGGGGAGATAATAGAACAGCCACTAGACAGACATAGAGGCCAGAAAATGGTGACACTCACACCTTTAATCCTAGCCTTCTGGAGGCAGGGATCCATTTGGATTTCTGTGAGTTCAAAGCCACATTGGAAATAGCCAGGAATGGTGATTTATGCCTTTAATCCCAGGAAGTAATAGCAGAAAGCAGAAAAGTGTGTAAGGCTTGAAAACCAGAAACTAGGTTGATTAAGCTTTTAGGCTTTTGAGCAGCAGTTCAGCTGAGACTCATTTAGATGAGGACACAGAGGATTCCAGTCTGAAGAAACAGGATCAGCTGAGGAACTGTCAAGGTGAGGTAGCTGTGGCTTGTTCTGCTTCTCTGATCTTCCAGCTTTCACCCCAATGCCTTGCTCCAGGTTTATTTTTCTTAATAAGGCCTTTTAAGATTCATGCTATAATTGTGGACCTGTGCTATGACTCAGTGGTTAGAGATGTTTGCATCCAAGTCTGATGACCTGACTTTGAACCCCTGTACCCTACCATGGAAAGAGAGAACCAACTTATTCAAAATATCCTTTGACATCTGCATGTGCATTCATTCCCATATGTGTAAACTTGTACACACAAGCACTAAGCAAACAATAAAATCAGCCCTCAAGAGATGAGTCATTCACATTAATGTCCTTATTATCTGTATTACAAGAATAATATAAAGTGTATTCTATTATTGAACATAATTTAAAGAAATATTTTAGTACATAGACTTTCATATAATATATTTTGATCATATTAATTGTTGTCTCCAAGTCATCTCAGATCCTTCTTCATCTCCTTTGCCACCTAAATTCCCCTCTCTCTCTTAAAATATAAAACAGAAACATAAATTATTGGTGAAATTATTAAGGCCACTCCATGTAGATAAAAGGGAGGTTTATTTTGTGGGGTAACTTACAAATGAAGGGATAGGTTGTAGGGTTTGGCAAAGGTATGGCACTGTCCAGCGGTGTTCTCTGGAGAACTCTGTTCGGTCTACCTCCAGCGTCCAGGGTCCCAGAACCAAGAGAGACCTCTCCTCTCTATTCTGGGTCTTCAGCTTCCTCCCTCAGCCCTGCCTTGTGGGCGTGACCATTACCGAAGCCTCAGTGGGGGTTGGAACTTCCATGCCAAAGCTGGGATGGCTACCCATTACAATAAATAGCATCCTACTAGTTTAGTTTGTGTTTCCTGACTAATCTTGTAAAATTTTATGTAGACTCAGGACATTGAACACGGTAAATAAGTGTTTTACTCTTGAGCAATGAATAACACCCTAATGATATTAGTGTTTCTATTGATACTTGTCTCTATGTAAAATGAAGATTGAGTGTATGAGTATGTATTTGTGTGCATTTGCCTGTCTAGCAACTAGTGAGCTCCAGATTTAGTGAAAAAAAATCCAGAAAATTACATGGAGATTGATAGAAGAAATCTAATTTCTTACCCCACCCCTTTCTCTCTCTTACTCTCTTGCTCTCTCACTCTCGCTCTCTCATACACACAATACACACTCACGACACACACACACACACACACACACACACACACACACACACATCAATGCTCCCCTGGGTGACCATTATTTCAATCAGTCTGGTACAGGACGTGGACAACAAGCTCTTTTAAGATATTTATGTTTGAACCTTTTTTCCTTTTTACTGGAGTTTTCATAAACCCTACGCTTTTTAATTATGATACCCCTACAATTCCAATAATTCATTTGGCAAGATTTAATTACATTATGAAAACTCAGTGTAAAATCAGGTATTGAAACCTTAGAATAAACTGAGGTTTTCCCTTTGTTTGAACAAGCCATAAACACCCAAATAGAAGCAGAAATGTTGAAAAATCAAGACATTTTTCTATGTATTATGCAGTGAAGAACTTGAGTGACAGCAGTTGGTAATGTAGAGGTTCCAGGAAGGAAGATGATAACTTGAAACACAGATCAAGACTTCTGTTAGGTTCTCTAAAAATGCTAACTATTTGTCTCTCACTGTCTATAAATGAATACAGTTCCAAACAAATGATACCACATAGTAACTGTAGGCACCCATCTCTGACAGTCATTAACGTGAGGCGAAAAACAGATGAGGAACTTAAATATATCTCACAACACCAGGGACCACACACTACACATATGAAATTGGCTTACATTTTAAGAACAAAGTCAAACCATTGGCCAGCAGTATAGTCTCAAGAGAGTCAAGACTCCTCTTTATGGAAACTCAAGGTGATGCCTTAGTTTTTAAATAATAGCTCTGAACAAGAATAAGTATGAATTTTAATTTATAAGTCTCCAAAACTATCTGGATAGAAAGTTATTACTCTGTACTGTACAAGCATTTCTTTAATACAAATTTCATCACCTATAATATCAGTTAGGATTGTTTGTATTTTCTGATTAAAAGAAGTATACATGGTTCTTATGAATCCTATCTGATGTGTATTTTATACAACTTCAATACACCAGATATTGACAAAGTACTAGCTGATATTAATTCCAGAGGACATTTTATATTTACTATTCCAGGAAATTACTTCTTCAGAATCATATTGTGACTAAATTAATAAAACTAAAATGCCAGACTCATTGTCAGCAAATGTCTACATAGCTGTTCAAGTTTGTACATGTTTAGGACCGCATATCCTAGTCTTTCCTTTTCTGAAACAAGATCTGCTATAATGTTCACTGTTTATTGTGAGTTTAGTTTTGACACATAAACTTATTCTTTTTAACAGTTTATTCTGAAATACTGTCTGAATTTGAAAACAAATATAATGCTACATGGGGTGTGTGGGTGTGTCAGAAACTGCATTAAGATATTGAGGCCAATGCTGCAGTTCAGAAGTTACTTGTTGGGAGTCGTGTACTAAATTATATATAATTAAAGACAGCCATTCCCAGTAAGAAAGATACAGACTGAATAAGAGAATGTATTATCCAATATGAAAGAAGGTAGTCAGTGAAATAAATCAATAACATCATACTGTCGTGGGTATTGTGTTCCCTGAAATATTGTGTGTTGCCTGAAATAAACATATCTGGGGTCAGAGAACAGACAGCCACTAGAACAAAGCCAAAAATGATGGCTAGAAAATGGGAAGAGTAAGCCATAACAGAAGTTGGGCGGTGGTGGTACATACCATTAATCCCAACACTTGGGAGGCAGAGCCAGATGGATCTCTGAGTCCAAGGCCACTTTAGAAACAGCTAAGTGTGGTGACCCTTGCCTTTAATCCCAGAAACCCAACCTTATTCCCAGGGAGTGGGGGCAGAAAGAGAAAGGTATATAAGGCGTGAGGACCAGGAACTAGAGGAGTAAAGCATGTAGTTAGTTAAGCATTTGGTTGGTTAAGTGTTCAGGCTTTGGAGCAACACAGTTCAGTTGAGATTCATGTGGAGGAGGATTCAGAAGCTTCCAGCCTGAGGAAAAAAGATCACATAATAGAATAGAAAACAGAATATATGTGTATGTATGTATTTATGTATGTGTGAATGAATGTATATACATAAATAATGGCCCAAACTACCCTTCTTCTAATGCTAATATTACTCAAAACCCTTGTTTTGACAAATAATTAGCCATAAATTATAGAAATTTTAATATACAAACCATGTTTTGTTTGTTAATAAAATAGGTATAAAAGTATTAAACTCCACATATAGCTGTTCCAGAGAAATCAAAGTTGTTTTCTCTTTCTTTTATTCAGACAATGAGACAAATGTTCTCCTGAAAGTTATTTCCTTACAGATCTCATTTCTGTCTCTCCTTAGCCCATCCCTGTATTTACAACAAAACACAGAGCTGAGGGCTCAGTTTTTCTATTTTGAACAGGGTGAATGTATACTGTGGATATTTTTAACTATTGGGATTTGATTATAAATGTGTCTAGACACCCTTGTAAAGCTAGCCTTGTACTGTCAAGATGAACAGAGCTGAGTGTGCACCTACATGGCCAAGGGATTATGAGAAGAGCCTTCTGCCTCCCCTCAGGAGTTCTTTGTTGCTGTTGCTACTTCATGGAGCAGCTCACATGGAAGAGTGTTTATGAAGAATATTTTCTACATTCAAGGATTATGTTTCTTTATGAAGAAATACTTATTAAATGTATCTTATAGTAAAATAAGATAGCTTCCTCTGATGGGGTGAAATCTAACAGCCTCCATTTATCAGTCTGCTTCTGCAAAGGACTTAGGAAAAAAATCACATTTACAATACTATTTAAAGCAAGTCTTTGTGCCTAAAGAACTATGTATAATTTTAGAGACACATCTATACTTAATTTCTCTGAGAAAGACTTTCAATACATGTGTTAGTAAGTCTGAATAATATGATATATATATATATATATATATATATATATATGTGTGTGTGTGTGTGTGTGTGTGTGTGTGTGTATTCTCATTTTTTTCAATGTTGTTTGAATTCCACATGAAATAATGAACTAATTAATATTCTTTAACTTTATTCTTCTTATCAATGAACCTCAAGGCATATTTTAAATAATTCCAAATATATCACAATTGTATAATTCTTTAACATATAACAGTATATATGTACCTAGTTAGTTTTATCCACTGACATTTTTTCCTGTATATTTGAGAAATACAGTGTGCCATGTATTTCTAGGAGAATATATTTTAGAATTGTTTAAAAGAAGGTATCTGTTCAAAGACCTCCAATATCCCTTCTTTCATGAGTAGTTATTAGGTTGAAGAATAAATCCATTTAAAAAGGAGAGAAATAGTGTTGAGATGTAATAATAAGCAGTATGGTCCTGATATGAAAGCCAACAAACTGAAACTAAAGCCTGAAATCCGGGGATACGGCAATGATCAAGACTGTCATGGTGATGGATTCATGAAGATTAAATGGCATAGTGAGAATCATTTTTAAAGAAAGTATAACCCAAGTCGTTTAGCAGGTTATACGCATATATGATCCACCTATTTGCTTCTAGAAGTTAATTTCTACTATAAGACAGAATATTGAACAGGGAATCATGTTCTAATGAATTATAAAAAACCTTCCTAAAATGTTGGTATTTCGAGTTGGGTCTTTAAATCTAAGAAAAAAAAAAACAATTAAGGTATCAGTAAAGGAATTGATGTTGAGATTAATAATAGCCACATTCTATGTTCCATTTATTATGACCTATACTCAATGTTTACCAATTCATTTCCTAACGGAAATTTTATTGTATGCACATTTTTCTAGGGCATAAAGTTGAATTTAGTTAAAACACCTTACATGGTGAAAAGTATAGGAAACAGAAAGTAATTGTTGCTTGGGAAAAATTCCAAAAGTTTTTTGTATTTAAATTACATTTCTTTTGGGCCCTATACAGGCTGGTCATTCAATATTGAATAAAGCAGATGCCTTTTCTAATGTGAATTAACCAAAATTAAACAATTTTAGTTGCTTTTTATTAATCCTTATATTTTGGTATTAGTTTTAAAATCGAGTTAAACAAAATAGAAAAGCATTTAAGATAAAAATAGATGTAACTCAAACACCTTCTCAAAAAGGCAACATTGGCTAGACAATATCAAATTCTAAGCTCTAAGCCCCATTTGTTTGCAGTAATTTATATCAACTGACTTCCTTGGTTTATCACAGGCTAATTTTGGTAAAGTTTCTTTAGTCTCCCCCTGATTCATCTTCCTTATCTCTAAAGTGGGAACCATGAATATAAATGTATCCCACAAAAATCACTATGTCAGTATATAGTTCTTGGAGAAGTTCTAGGATAACCTCAGTGTCCAATACTCTGTAGCTCTGAAAATAAGGGTAGGTTAATGATATATATATATATATATATATATATATATATATATATATATATATATATATATAGAGAGAGAGAGAGAGAGAGAGAGAGAGAGAGAGAATCATATGTATCCTTTGACTCCAAATTTCAAATAGTTTTATGTGAAATACATCATTGTACTCAGAACTCTTATGCTGTGGATATCACTCTGTATAAAGAAAATGCTGATTGGCCAGTAGCCTAGCCAGGCAGGAAGAATAGGTGGGACAAACAGAGAAGAGAATTCTGGGAAGTGGAAGGCAGAGAGGGAGATACTGCCAGCTGCTGCCATGACAAGAAAGAAATAAGGTACCGGTAAGCCACAAGCCATGTGGCAAAGTATAGATTAATAAAAATGGGCTAAATATAAGAGTAAGAGCTAGACAATGGTGGGCCTGAGCTAATGGCTAAACAGTTTAAATAATATAAATGTCTCTGTGTTTATTTTACAAGTAGGTTGTTGGACTAACAGGGCTTGGTGGCACCTGGAGAGAAGCTCTCCAACTACACTCTTAGCCTCATGGTTTCTTTTTTCTTTTATAGTTATAAAAGCTACATCTCATACCAAGTTGACAGTCTCTGTGTCTACCAATCTGTTTATAAAAATATTGTAATGTGTGTATTTTGTCTAAAAAAGCTGTTAGAAGATAGATTGCCATGTCTTGCTTTCCTTTCATAAGTATGAAACGTAGTGCACATATAATAGTTAGTTGATGATAAGCTGCCACAGATCTAGGAATAACCCCAAAGACCTGGTTTGTTCACGATAACTTACTCATTTCAGGTCATTGTAGGATTTGAAATATGACTCATCCAAATGAACTCTGTGGTTTGAACACTGTGACTTTACATAAGCCATAAACATACCTCGCTAAATTTCATATATCTTGAAAAAAACCAGGCCAACTGATACTTATTTTGAAATAGCATAGAATTTAAGCCCTTACTGAATAGCATTTCAGAAATGTTCCCTTTGATTGGGTCCAGGAAAGAAAGGCCATAACTGAGAAACAAAATCTTCAGTTGAGGTTAATCGTGACTTGTGAGGAGCTGTTCCATAAGTAAATGCTTGCTTCGTACTATTTTGTATTATCTCTTCTGGATGGAGAAGCTGTGAGCTTTAAGTCAGGCCAAAAAGGGGAAAGAAAAAAAGGAAAACTTCTTAAAAGCAAGGGGAAGAAACTAGGCCACGTTTGGCTTCTAAAGCTGCTTTTCTGATTTGTTTGATTGTAGTCCTAAATCTAAAATGTCAAATTTCAAATAAAATAGCTTTCCTCTGTGTCAGTTTTGAACTACAAATGAGGACAAAAAATAATAAATGTTTGAGTTTTTGTTTTCAAGCTGCTTCCTCAACTCCAGGATTAGTTGTGCAAACTCAGACTGTAAAGCCTAGTCTGCAATGCGGACCCTCATTCTGGGCCTAGAAACACTGAATTTATAATGAAATATTTAATTCAATTATCATTATTTTTATTAAAACCTTAGACTGATTATAAGTCGTGAAAGTAAGGCTAAAATACAGGAAAGCTAGAATACATTAACAACGTCCAATGTTAGTAAGACACTAGCAATATATTGCCTAGTTGATTAATTAATCTAAATGCTATGAAATATTTTCACCATTCTTATGAAAAACTTCACAGTTTTACTTATTCAATATTTAAGCAAAAGGAACTCATTTGGAGAAAAATAGATTTACTAAGTGTTCCTTTTTCTTAACTTCAGAAAAATTTCTCATAATTATTGGCTAAGAGTTAAAGATGTACCATACAGAATGGAATATAAAACAACACTTTAAAGTTTAAAATCTTATAATTTGCTCAAAGTCTATGAAGAAGAATATGTTAGTTAATAAAAGAAAATTATTCAAATTCATATGGCAATAAATGCATAGAAATTATTATGTAGAAAACCAGTGTTATTTTTCTATCTATACCTTCCAGAGCCAAAAATTTAACAATAAGATATTCATTGATTATTAATCAATGTAACTTAATCTCAAAATGAAGATAGAAAAATTATTATTGAAAAGCAAATACTTATTCATTTTTTAGGCATAGATTGATTAATATGCTCAAATTGGTTGTCAGTCTCAAACACTTTGTTGATTGGGAAATTTTTCTGAGGTATGTAGATGTGCCTGGAAAACACACACACACACACACACACACACACACACACACACACACACACACACATACCACTACACACACAGAGGCATGCAAACAAATTAATCTTTCCGTACAACCACTGCCAAAAACATTGAGACCTAAGTTAGAGGAAACATGAATACTGAGAGGGAAAGTAATGCTTTTCACATACTTTGTGTGCTATTTCTCTATTTTTTGACAAATTTTATATGAAATCCTATTTGAAGATTGATTTGAACTCCAAATAGTTGGAGATAGTGTATGTTTAATAACTACAATCTATCTTCTCTCCTAAAAATTTATAAACAAGATTAGGAATTATCTATGACATAAAGTCTGTTGAGAGTTTTAATTGAATTTGGATTTGTAATAGTTCTGAAAATAATAATTTTCTCATAGGACTGATTCTTCAAATTGATATATATGCCATTCTCCAAATATTCCATGTATTTTTAAAGTCTTGACTTTTTAAACTTGATTTTGTGATGTTTTATGCATTAAGTGGTAGCAAAGACACTATTTCTATTCCACATTTCCTACTTTTTACACTCTTTTATAAACGTAAATCTTTGTCAACTTTATGTATGTACAATGCATTCTGGTTAATCTCTCTTCCACCTCCTCTTATCATCCTCCAACTCCTATCAGTACCTCTTTCTAACTGTTTCTTTTGAAGATTCGTGATTTTAGGTTATCAAGGTCATCTGAATAAGCTTTGGATTGGGGATTAAGCATCAAAACCAGATGCTGTCACTGCCTTACAAGATGCTTATCAGGATAAACCTAGAAGGCACTAAAGGAAAGTTTATTGTCACTGCACTTGGTTGTTCATCAAAACTAGACAATAAGGCCTTGTTGCTGAAATCACAACAACTTTGGTTGTGTGATACAGGGAAATCACATTGGAGTTGTACTGACAGTCTCCCCCATCTGGCTTTCTTACATAGCACCCACAACTAAACAGGTTACTGGAGAAGAAAAGGTATTAATGGTCTTACACCATTGAGAACTTTTCAAACCATGGTACAATTCTGCCAGGCAGGGGTTTGGAGATTTAGCTCAGTGGTAGAGCACTTGCCTAGGAAGCACAAGGCCCTGGGTTTGATCCTCAGCTCAAAAAAAAATTCTGCCAGGCACAGGATTCCTGCATTTACAATATTAACACAACTGTTACGGGGGTAACCAGATGCTCTCTGGATAAATATAACACCCACACCAAAGGAACGATTCCACATCTGACAATGTAAATCTGCTTGAAAGCCAATGCAAGGGAACTTGGAAGACTTATAAGGCACCACAACACATTAAAAAAAATTTACTATATTGATATAGAATCCAACCATCATATATACATGCACATCTATCTATCTGTCTATCTATCTATCTATCTATCTATCTATCTATCTATCTATCTATTTATCTATTTATCTATCTATGCCAGCAGTTCACAGATGTTATATCATTGTGGATTTCTGGGGACCTCTCGAGCACTCTGCCTATTCCTGTTCTCATGTGGTCTTCTTGTATCATGGTTTGTTATTCCTCATTCTCCATTTCTGTTCTTGATCCAGCTGGGATCTCCTGCTCCCCTAAGCTTTCTTTCCCTCAAATCTTGCCCTTCATTACTCCCACTGTGGTCTAGGTAGTTCATGTAGATCTCATCCATTTCTCTGTCATTTGGTGATCCCTGGGTCTTTCCTAGGGTCCCGTTTTCTAGGTAGCTTCCCTGGAGTTGTGTAGCAGTCTAGTCATCTTTGTTTTACATCTAATATCCTCCTATGAGTGAGTATATACCATGTTTGTCCTTCTGAGTCTGGGTTACCTCACTCAGGATGATTTTTTCTAGGTCCATCAATTTGCCTGTAAACCTCATGATGTCATTATTTTTCTCTGCTGAGTAGTACTCCATTGTGTATATGTATCATATTTTCTTTATCCATTCTTCAGTTGAAGGGCATCTAGGTTGTTTCCAGGTTCTGGCTATTACAAACAATGCTGAATAGCTGATCAAATTCTCACAACCTCATTTATAATCATACTATTATGAAATCAATTAGAACCATTACTTACATTTTGTACATCTAAAATTTTATACTCATGAAACATTTCTAAGTACATCTAATTAGACTGTCAGAGATAGAAAATAAAATGGTCACTACTGGGGGCCAAGGAATAAGAAGATGTTTATTTTCTTTCTCTGATAGTCTAGAAATTTATGAAGTTAGAAGTTTAGTTCCCTAATCATATGGAGTTATTTCTTGAATATTTGAAAGCTATCTAATGGAGACTTCTTAGTCTTTATAATATTTAACATTCCTACAAACAGTTTTCAAAGTTTCCACTTTCTTCATGTATTTGACAACACTTCTGATTTTCTAGGGTTTTTTTTTTTTGTGTTTTGTTTTGTATTGTTTTGTTTTGTTTTATATCAGCAGCCTTAATAAACATATGAGGGCTACTTTTGATTTTGATTCACCATTTGCCTAACAGGTAATTGATGCAGAAATCATTTCATATTATTCTTTGTCATTTATATATTTTCCTTGGAAGAACATCTATTGAAATTTGGTCAATGAACTTAAGTGGTTTGTTACTACTAATTTGTAAAATTTATTTTTATCAGAGATATTAAATCCTTATAGGATATTTTTGGAAATAATTTACTTATTTTATTTTATGTACATTGGTGTTTTACTTGAATGCATATCTGAGGGTGTAAAATCTTGGAATTACAGACAATTGTGTGCTGCCATGTGAGTGCTGGAAATTAAATCCAGGCCCTCTGGATGATTAGTTAGTGCTCTTAAAAGCTGAGCCACCACTCCAGCCCCATTATCAAATAATCTGTGGGCTTTTTTTCTGATTCTATAAGATAGTTGTGTCTTTACTGAATGTTTCATATGATTATGACAGACATATGATTTATGTATGTGATATGTGTCTATTATTTGAGTTTCCTCTATGATCGAAAGCTCTTCAGTAATTTTCATAGCTTTCACCACCTTCCACTGTCACTCCTCCCATTGAGCTCCCTGTACTTCCCCAAATTCCTCTCCTACTTCCATACTTTTCTTTTGTTTTGCTTGTTTTTTTTTTTTTTTTTTTTTAATGGGACCCCTTAGTTTAATGTGACTGGCTGGCCAAACATGGGTAAAAGTTATTTGGCTGGAGCTTAGGCAACATATTTCTTAATCTTAATGGCCTCATCACTCAAGAAAGTGCCATGCCTTCTCCCAGCAACCATTAATACTAGTGCCTTAAAGAGCTGTTGGGTCTCAAGATTCCTTCCCTTTTTTTCCTTTTTTTTTTTTTTTTTTTTTTTTTTTTTTTCTGGTGCTGAGGGCCAAATCCAGGGCCTTGTGCTTGCTAGGCAAGTGCTTTAGCACTGAGCTAAATCCCCAACTTGATTCCTTCCCTTTTTATGATGTAACGTTACAGCCCATAACATGTATAGATACTGTACAGTACAACAGGGAGTTCTTGAAGACAACTGCTATACCATGTCCATAAGATGTCTTTTTGTAGTAAACTTTCCTATCTTCCATCTCTTCCTTTTTTCGTCCTGTTTGATGCTCGCTGAGCCTTGCAGTAGGTGATAGAGATGACTTATTGAGAACGGAGGATGCCAACATCCCTTATTGTTGGCAATTAAATGATCTATGAATCTCGTATTGTTCTCTGATCACTGCAGTCTGAAGCTTCTCACGCATGGCTGAGGGCAGCACTGACCCACATGTGCAGACATGACTCTTTAGAGGCGTGTGTGGCCATGCACTATTTAGTCCAAATGATAGTAGCAGAAAGTCCCTAGTGGTTCGAGCTACCAGCTCTTGACCAAATTCACAAAAAGCAGTCCTGAATTCCCTTCTGTAGAGAGGGAACCACCTTTCTTATTTTGTATGTCATTCAACTAATTTATCTTCATTTTCACTGCTTGTTTTTAGGAAATACAATATTCAAATTGTCAGTGTCAGAATCAGTTTTTTTCTCAACATTTTCTCCAAAGAGTTTTATAATTTTAGCTCTTATATTGACATAGTTAATAAATTACACTTAATATCTCCTCATGGTTCATTGTAAAAATATTGAATTCATTTTTTTTCATGTAGAAATTCAACTTTCTCTGGGCTGTTATAGAAATTGTCTTTGATGTCCTTATTAAAAATTAATAATTGTGTGTTTAATAAATTTCTCTTTCCCTTTTTTGATCCCTGAAGGAATGAAATCAAAGTTCACAGTTAGTAAAATGCTTGTAGACAAATAGGCTTGGTGAAGCAAAAAATCTGCAATTGTTCCTTTATCTAAACAGTACAGTTTCCCAAGAATCAAGTTGGGCTAAGAGGGAAAGAATTTTCATAAAATAATTTTAATTTTTAATTTTGACTCATGTTGCTAATTGTTGCCCTGACAAAACTATTTTCAAGTGAACTTGATTATAGATTTTATATTGAGCAATATAAATTAGATCATTCAAATTCATTTCAATAAATTTTCATTCATATATTCAGAACTTTTTCTGAGTCATCTAAATATTGTATATGTATTTGATTACATTTTGAGGTACAAAATAAAATCATTTTTGATTTTCTCTCCTGATCAATATACCTTGATTAAACTAACTTTTACTTTGCTATTATTATTCCAATTTATCTATGCCTTATTCATAGTCTATCACTACCTTACATACCAGTTTGTTCCAACTATAATTCCTTTCTCATTTTTTTTAAACACAACCTATCTGCCACAGAGATAAACCTTAAATCAATACCCACAAGTCTGAGGAATCATAATCATGACAATTAAAGGCAAACCTGTGTGAGGCAAGGAGATGCAGCTTTAGACAGTAGACTTAGATGTGGTGATGTATTGTGTACCCCAATATACTGTGTCACCCAATAAAATTTACCTGATGATTAGAGGAAAAAGCCAGCCACTATATTAACGTAGAACTCAGGCAATGGTAGCACACACCTTTAATCCTATCACTTGGGAGGCAGGGATCTGTCTGGATTTCTGTGAAATCAAGGCCACACTGGAAACAGAGCCAGGCATGGTGAGATATGCTTTTAATCCCAGCACTAACCACAGAGGTCTTTACAGACAGACAGGAAGTGACAGAGATGGGCAGGAAGAGGAAGTGAGGGAGATGGGCTGAGAGGGCAAATGAGAGAACAGAACAGAAAGGCATATAGGTGTGGGTAGACAGGAAGCAGCTCACTTTGGAAGCTGTGGAGTTGGTGAGTTGAGGTTGTTTATGGCTTTTCCTATTCATCTGATCTCTTTCAGGCTTTAACCCCACTTTCTGACTCTGAGGTTTTTGTTTATTATTATTATTTTTTTTATTAATAAGACTGCTTACCAATTCATCTACACTTAGATCTGTTCTCAAGACATGAGAATGAGAGTGCGGAAATGCGAATAGGGAAGTAACTAAATACACATGAACTCTATGGCAATCAAGGCAGAATTTGAGACTCAGAGCCCATATGTCCCTGATGTTTCCTACAGTAGATTAAGAAGGGATGTAATTGAAGATGCTGTTATTTTAAAGACAACACTACCAACTTTTTTCTTAATAAGTATAGAAGAAATTCTATAGAGCCATTGCTTTTTTCACATTTCTCACTTTCTCTTCTTTATCAATTTAAATAAACACTGAGCTTATCTAAATAAACATCATGATAATCCCATCTATTCCTACAAGTTACTTAGCATTTTGCCTACATACCATGGGATATAGTAAGGATTAGTTATACTTAGGAAAATTCCAGATACATTTGGTATGTATTGTGTTTTATTGAAACTTGAAACATTATGCATATATACTCATGCGTCATATGGTTGTTCCAGAATCAAAGTCAAACTACACACATCTCAGAGAAGAAAGTTGCCCTTTTCCATTTTATGCTGTTTTCTCTGGTGTCATGTCATTAATGGATGCACAGACAAAGCTACAGTGTAGTGAGCTTAGATTTTTTAAAATTATATTTGTGTTTTAATTTTACATATCAACCATGGGTTCCCCTGTCCTCCCCCCTCCTGCCCCCACCCTCACCTTCTCCCCAGTCCCTCCCCTCCATTCCCATCTCCTCCAGGGCCAAGACTCCCCTGGGGATTCAGCTCAACCCAGTAGACTCAGTCATCCTTCTAGGTTGAGCAAAGTGTCCCCACATATGCCCCAGGCTCCAAACAGCCAGCTCATGTACCAAAGACAGGTCTGGGTCCCACTGCCTGGTTGCCTCCCAAACAGTTCAAGCTATTCATTTGTCTCACTTATTCAGAGGGCCTGATCCAGTTGGGGGCTCCACAGCTTTTGGTTCATAATTCATGAATTATGAACAAAACTAATGGGACAAATAGATTTTTTTTTTTGCATACATTATTGCACTAGATTCTGGACTCTCTTTTGGCTATTATCATAAGCCATTTTATCTTCATTCAAGACTCAAATTTTAGTCTTCAGGCCTCAAGTGTGTGTGTGTGTGTGTGTGTGTGTGTGTGTGTGTGTGTGTGTGTGTGATGGAAACTGGTTCAAATATCTGCCACCTGAAAGTTGGAAGACTGGAAAGGCCAACATAAAATCCAGTCTAAGCTATATGAGGTCACTGACACAACATTGTTGCTATGGCCAAAGTTTATGTTTGGGGATATACTGTCAAGAATCTTATGTTCCAAGGTCCAATAACCATCAAACTGTGCGATTCAATGATAAAAAATGGATGGCCCAAAAGACATTAAGTTTATTCCTCATTCATGTGTTTATTCAGCCATTGTTGTAAATAGATTTATTCATGTGTTTATTCAACCATTGTTATAAATAGATTGAATACTATCCATTTTTACTGATGTGAATCTCTACTGACAGAGTTGCTAACATCTACAGACCCCCCTCATCAACACACATAAAAATATTTTCATCAGCTGTCAGAGCCTCAGTACAGTTGACAAAAATTAAATGCTCTTAACACTTTTCCTACAACTATTTCCTGAAGGACTAATGTCTCAATTCTATTCACATATAATAATTAAAAAATATTGTATCTAAATTTCAAACAGTGAATTTTGTATAAACACTTATCAACAATATTTTCAATTATTTCAAACATCAATTCATTTATCAAATAGGTGTTATTTCAGTGGCTGTGTGTCTTCTATGTGAAATGCATCACAATAGGAGCTAGTGTTCAGGAAAATAAATCTGACCCTTGTGTACATGTATCTTTTTATACCTCATAATTAATGCCCAATGTCAAGTAACACAAGTCTAATTCTCTCTAGACATTACTTTTTTCTTGCCAAATACATATTAGCTACATCATAACTTTCGAGTCATTCTACTTTTCCTATTGTTGACTGATGTCACATTAACAGTGGAGGGCTTCACAAAGCCCTGCTGCTATCTGAGGATCTATAGGCTGTTGTTGGTTGGTGGAAGAAAGTAATTCAGTGGGGTTTTTTTTTGTTTGTTTGTTTGTTTGTTTTTGTTTTTTTTTTCAGGGATTTTACGTCTGTTAAATTGTCGTCACACGGATGAATGGCCCTACAATAGACATGCAGTCAGGACTCTCTGTATTCAGGGCATTAGAAAAATAGTATATGTTATTGGGGGAGTGACATAATGAGGAATCTTGGAGGAGTTGGAGGAAATAGGAGGATATAATAAAATACACTTTAGAAGTATATGAAATAATCAAAGGACAAATAATAATACATTGAAAATTGATGGGAATTTGTAGCTGGAAGTTTGTCTGGTCCTGCCTAGCTCCTACAGCCCCATGGCCCAGAAGCTGCTCAGACCCAAGTAAACACACAAAGGCTTAATATTAATTAAAACTGCTTGGTCATTAGCTCAGGCTTACCACTGACTAGCTCTTACACTTAAACTCAGTCCATTTCTATTCATCTATATGTCACCATGTGGGCAATTTATTAGTTGTATTTGATTCTTCCTTCCAGAAATCACATGTGGGATTTTATATTTTCTCCTAATTGTTAGTGAATATTAAAGAGATATTCAGAAGACTATTTCAATTAGAAGCTAAACATTAACAAGAAGTCTACTTATAATCACTAACATTAATGACATGGAAGAGTCTCTCATACGAAAGGTATCAGAAATGATCCGCCATGACAGTAGTAACAGCCCTGTCCTTCTTGACAGCATTTATTCATCTCTGGATTTATGAGCTCTTTTAGTCTGTTGTCATGTTGTTGCTTTTAGAGGACAGAGGAAGAAATATGAAATAGTTAAAAGGAAATCTATATTTAACTTTTTAAAAGAGTTAGTTATTTAGTGTGTATGTGCCTGGGTGTCTGGTGGCGCATACCTTTAATCCTAGCACTTGGGAGCCAGAGGCAAGTGGATCTTTGTGAGTTCAAGGCTGGCCTGGTCTACAGAGCGAGATCCAGGAAAGGTGCAAAGCTACACAGACAAACCCTTGAAAAACAAAACAAAACAAAAAAAAGAAAGAAAAGAAAAAGAAAAGGTGGATGTGATCCCCTGTAATTATATGTACAGATAGTGGAGAGAGGTCTTGTGAGTGCTGGACACTAATCTCAGGTCAACTGCTAGCTAGATAACTAACTAGATAAATAAACAAATCAATAGATTGATTGTATGTGTATATATGTATGTGTGTATATGCATATATATATATATATACATATATATATATACATATATATAATACATGAGAAAATAGCTTATAGTTAAAACATGTTATCTGGATTTGCTTATAGTCTATGATTCAAGCACTTGTTGTTTTAAATTTATGTGTAAGTGTATGAATTTTGTGCATCAAGGGAATGCAGAAACTTGTAGAGTCCAGACTAAGACATGAGATCCCATAAACTCTAATCAGGTGTCAGCTGATTTGATCTTCAATGTCCCACACCTTGGAACCTTGAGCTAATCAATTTATGTTCGTTATAAATTGTTTATTTTGTGCTGTAAATACAAGTATTGAAATGATACAACATGACCTAAAATAGGCAGTTGACATTGGGAAGAGCGTTCTGTTTCTCTAACAAATCCTTAAAATTTGAGAGTTTGTTTTGGGGTTGGAAAATATTGAGGGAGACCGGCTTTGAGAATTTGGACAACAAAATTGTTCAAAAATTTTTAGGGGCTGGAGAGAGAGCTCAGTAATCGAGAACACACATTGATTTGAGAAGACCCAGTTTCAATACCCTGGACCCACCTTGTAATTACAGTATGGACATAGAAAGAACAGAAAACACCCATAAGAACAGCCACATAAACTTTTATCACAGGTTTGATGTAAATATTTAGAAGCCCAGTAATTTTCATTTCATGAAGACAATGAGAAATGACCTGAAAGTATTTTCCACGTCATAGACACCGGCTTGCACATCAGAGAAAGAGAGATCTAGAATGTCAGTGTGTTTTCAAATGACAGATTCTTTGTGCTCTTCTCTAAGCATGAAAATGCTAACCAGAGTCTTTTCCAGTCTCTGTTACCCCAATTTTGTGCATTCCTTTTGATTCAGATCAATTCATTCACTAATCTGGAGACTATAACTGATAAACTATGGAAGTGTTTACATGGTACAGATTCTACAACATGCAGTATGCATGAGCAGTTGATTTGTGGAAGCTTCCACCAGAAGATCCCAGCAGAAATCCATCACAGATAAGTCATAGCGTGTTCAGTAGAGTTACACATAGAATATACACGAGGTATATTGTACTAACAGAGAAATTGTTCTCCACCTCCTCCCTCTCCTCTTCTTATTCTTCTTCCTCCTCATCCTTCTCTTTTTCTTCTTTCCTTCCTCTTCCATCTCCTTTACTTTTCTCTCCCCCTCCTCTTCCTAAGAGCCTCTCACTTCTCCCCTCTATATGACCCTCTCTGTTTTTATTAGTGTATTATTCAGTTACATTACAAAATAAAAATCCTATGCAGATGACAATCTATTAATCTTTGACTTCCTGAATACCAGAATTATGAGCTGATAGCATTCTATTTATAGAAATTCCCCAAGCTTTGGTACTTTGCTATTGTAATTCAAAACAAAGACAAAATACAGAAAAAGGAGAAACTGACACAACATATCTTGATACAAACACTGAGGTAAAATGACTTTGTTAGACTAGAACATAAAACACGGGAGAATCCATTTCAATGGCAGATAATGTCATGGAAAAGTTCTGTGTTTGAAATTATAGGCAATTTGAGCTAACCGTAAGTGCTTCCTTCAAATCAAATACAGAAAATATTTTCTATTAGAAAACTTTCAATAGTGAAGCCAAGAATTTGCTTAAAAGCCTGCATTTGGAATGCTAAATATTTATTTCTTAAAAATATCATGAACTTAGGAAAATCTGAATACTATTTAAAAAATGTGTTTCAAAGTAAATTATGTTCAACAATTAATTTTATTAGTTTCCTACTTGTTTTAAGTAGATTATCATTATATTATAATTCAATCACTTAATCTAAACATGTATAATATATAAAATAAACATAAATACACATATATATATATATATATATTTCAGAACTAGCTTTGATGCATAAGATATGTAAAATAATGTAAACAAGTGAAATAATGGCCAATTTTTATGTGAACATAAGAAAATGTCTTTTACAACTATTGTACTTTTATAACAATGCATCCTTTTGTAATAGGAATCTTAACAGGCCTTATTAATAAAATAAAACCTGAGCCAGGTGTTGGAGTGAATGCTGGAAGATCAGAGAGACAGAACAAGCAACAGCTTCCTCACCTTGCCAGTTCCTCAGCTTGTCTTGTTTCCTCAAACTGCAAATTTCTGTGTCCTCATCCCAATGGCTCTCAACTAAACTGCTGCTCGAAAGCCTGAATGCTTAACCAGCCAAAATGCTTAACTAACTTAGTTCCTGGTCCTCACACCTTATTGTATGCCAACATTTTTTTAAATATCATTTTAAACAACTTATAGTTTAGTCATTTATTTAACAGAATAATTATGGTTACTAAAAATTAGTGGAAAGCTATTTTTGTGGGCTATTGAAAGGGCTCCATGAATATAATACTTGATGCACAATCATAAGAACCTAAATTTATGTCTCCAGCACTCACAGAAGAGCTGGACCTAGCAATATTTGTTTTTAGAGAAACACTCAAACAGCAACTTCATGGAGCTCACTGGCAAGTCTGTCTATTTGAAACCATAAGATGTAGGTTCAGAGAAGACCCTGCTTTAAAAGACAAAAAATATAGAGCAATGGAAGAAATCACCCAGTGTCAACAATAGTTCCATAAAATAAATGTATGGCCTTATGCTCAAGTACATGCAGGCACACTCACAAATACACACACACACACACACACACACATGAGAGAGAGAGAGAGAGAGACAGAGACAGAGACAGAGACAGAGAGACAGAGAGACAGAGAGACAGAGCGAGAGACAGAGGTATTCCTAAAATTGTCACCTATTTCAAGCCAAAATTATAGCAGATTGATATTGGCCATTGTAAAGATAGTCTCCAGGAAAAAATTATTAAACAAATTACCTGTATTTTTCTTTTATGAAATGATCATATGTAATAGAGTAGCTTTAGTTTAGAGTAGTTAACTAAGCACCTGAAAACATGATGTTTTAATTTGAATAGAAAGGCCAGCTTGTTCCATTCAAAATTGAGAATTATTTCTTCATTAAGCATAGCCAATTCTACAGAATTCCAGACGTGTCATTTTATTTTACCTTTTACATCTAACCTTCTAATATTTTAGGATAATTCTTTTCTACACTATGAGGATATACAAAAGGTTTCCCTGACAAAGCACCTTCTGATTGGTTTACTAAAGAGCTGAATTACCAGTAGCTAGCCAGGAGAAGATAGGTAGGACTTCTGGGGTGAGAGAGCACCTGAGGAGTAAGAATTTGAGAGGTGGGAAATTTGCCAACCAGACACAAAGTCAGACACACACGGAATTGAGGATGGTAATGAGCCTCGTGGCAGAACACAGATTAATATAAATTGGTTAATTTAAGTGTAGCATGAGTCTTAACAGTTCTTATTAATAAAAACAAACCCAGAACCAGGTATTGGGGTGAACGCTGAATGATCAGAGAGCCACAGCTACCTCACCATATTTCCCATTTCTATTCTGATAAAAGGAAAAGAGTTGTAACTAATATAAGAAAAACTATATATAGTAAGTACAATAACTATATACAATATATATAAGCAATAAATAACTAACAATGTCTAGTCCATTTGCATTTGACAAACTCAGAGAAAATATTCCATTATCTATTCTATTTTGGTAAGTCTAAATTGTACCTGTTTCACTTTCTACCCTAACATATTACTAACAGAACTATTTTATTATATCTTTCAAATTTATACACTTATGCCCTTTAGTGAGTTTTTTTCTAAAATTCCTAATAAGGAAAACTATATAACTATCTAGTCATTAACTAACTATAACGATCTAATCTTCAACTATAACTATAATCTTCAACTATAACAATAACTGTCTAATCTTCAACTCCCTCAGAGACACAAGAAGGAAATAATATTACCGGGGGGGGGGGGAACAGGAAGTGCAAACAAGCAACTTCCAAAAAATTGTGAGTTGACAGAAACAGCCAGCTGCCTGGACAGTCAAGCAAGGATTCTCCACAGTGTTGGGTCATCATCTTCAGCCTATAGCCTTAGGGTATCTGACAGACTCATTTGTGAAGTAAGGATGTACACAAGGCCAACAGTTTGATCTCACATTTGGTGAGAATGGTCCATGTACCAAAAACACCTGAATTCCACTAGTGTCATGTCATTATTCAGGATTTTAAATTCTGGAAATAGTTGATTTTTTTTAATTTAACTGTCCATTTTTCTTGGCTTGTCTGTGTGGCTTCATCTCAGAATCCTGTTCTTCTCTGCATCTCTCTAATAAATGCCAGTCTACCATTGAGAGTTTAGACTCTGTCAGCGAAGAATAACTGTTTTAGCTACTGTTCCACTGCACATCAGAAGCCATTGGTCCACTGCCAGTTCATCTGCCTTCAAACAAACAGGAACTGTCCCTTTTGCAGACTGTAAAGGCCACTTCAGGGATGGTGCCGTATTGTGCTGGCCTCAGAAGATGTCTTTGGTTAAAGCCACACTACATTTGTATTGTCAAGAATCAGTAGTCCTTGTTTCATGTCCTGTCTGTCCATGTTGTCCTGTTTGTCAGTAGTCAATTTAAGGATAGTTTGTTGTCAAGTGACTAACTTTTGCACCAATGAAAGTTAATTCCATACACAGTTTCTTCAATGCCTATATCTTCTCTGAAGTAGATTAGTACTGCCAGGAGCTGACATATCTCATAGTCATAAAAAAAGAAAAAATTTTCTAAGTTATAAAAATATTTTATATGCCATATTTTGTAGATCTCTGAAGAGTTTGAAGATGACCTTTCTATCTAAAATATATCTGTACAATCTTGAAAACACACCTAATATGACTACCAGTTAGAGTGTAATGTCTAAATACTAACTTTCATTTCTTTATATTCTGTAGTTGGTAATAATAACATTCAAGGATTAGCAAATTGCATTACATTGTTAAATAAACAGGATAAGTACAATATCTTGAACATGATTAGAGATATATGTGTAGCATTTTTTAACAATATCAATCTGAATATATATAATTTGTATACAATATAAAAAATTCCAATCCAATGTAAAGTATTTAGAAATAGTAATTGCCTTTTTTCATTTTAATTTATTTATTTTTATTATTATGTGTTTTAATTTTATACATCAGCCATGGGTTCCCCTAACCTCCCCCCTCCTGCACCAACCCCCACCTTCCCCCCAAAGCCTCTCACCTCCATTCCCATGTCCTCCAGGACCAAGACACCCCTGGGGATTCATTTAAACATGGTGGATTCAGTACAGGCAGGTCCTGTCCCCTCCTTCCAGACTGAGCAGTGTCCCTGTGTAAGCCCAAGGTTCCAAACAGCCAGCTCATGCACTAAGAACAGATCCTGGTCCCGCAGACTGGGTGCCTCCCAAACAGATAAAGCTATTCAGTTGTCTCACTTATCCAGAGGGCCTGATCCAGCTGGGGGCTCCTCAGCTGTTGGTTCATAATTCATGTGCTTCCATTGGATTGATTATTTGTCCCTGTGCTTTTGGCAATCTTGGATTCAACAATTGACGCTCTTGCAGACCCTCCACTTTCTCCACAGTTGGACACCTGGAGCTCCACCTGGGGCCTGGCTGAGGATCTCTGCATCCACCTCCATCAGTTATTGGATGAGAGTTCCAAGACGACTGTTAGGGTGTTTAGTCATCTGATCACCAGACTAGGTCAGATGAGGCTTTCTCTCGACCAGTGCCAACAGTCTACAGAGGATGTATCATTGTGGATTTCTGGGGTCCTCTCGAGCACTCTGCCTATTCCTGTTCTCATGTGGTCTTCATTTATTATGGTCTGTTATTCCTCCTTCTCCCTTTCTGTTCTTGATGCAGCTGGGATCTGCTCCCCTAAGCTTTCTTTCCCTCAAATCTTGCCCTTCATACTCCTACTGTCGTCCAGGTTGTTCATGTAGATCTCATCAATTTCTCTGTCATTGGGTGATTCCTGTGTCTTTCCTAGGGTCCCTTTTTCTAGTTAGCCTCCCTGGAGTTGTGTAGCAGTCTAGTCATCTTATTTTTTACATCTAGTATCCACCTATGAGTGAATACATACCATGTTTGTCCTTCTGAGTCTGGGTTACCTCACTCAGGATGATTTTTTGTAGATCCATCCATTTGCCTGCAAACCACATGATGTCATTGTTTTTCTCTGCTGAGTAGTACTCCATTGTGTATATGTACCATATTTTCTTTATCCATTTTCAGTTGAAGGGCATCTAGGTTGTTTCTAGATTCTGGGTATTACAAACAAAGCTCATATGAACATAGCTGAGCAAATGCCCTTGTGGTATGATTGAGCATTCCTTGGGTATATGCCCAAGAGTGCTATAGCTGGATCTTGGGAAAGATGGATTCCCAATTTTCTAAGGAAGCGCCATATTGATTTCCAAAGTGGCTGTACAAGCTTGCATTCCCACCAGAGGTGGGGGAGAGTTCCCCTTGCTCCACATCCTCTCCAGCATAAGCTGTCTTCTGTGTTTTTGATCTTAGCCACTCTGACAGGTGTAAGGTGGTATCTCAGAATCATTTTGATTTGCATTTCCCAGATAATTAGGGATGTTGAGCAATTCCTTAAATGTTTTTCAGCCATTTGAACTTCCTCTGTGGAGAATTCTCTGTTTAGTTCTATAGCCCATTTCTTAATTAGACTGTTGTGCATTTTGATGTCTAATTTTTGAGTTCCTTATATATTCTGTATATCAGCCCTCTGTCAAATGTGGGGTTGGTGAAGACCTTTTCCCATTCTGTAGGCTCTCGCTTTGTCTTGTTGACCGTGTCCTTTGCTCTACAAAAGCTTCTCAGTTTCAGCAGGTCCCATTGATTGAATGTTTCTCTCAGTGTCTGTGCTACTGGTGCTATATTTAGGAAGTGATCTCAGGTGCCAATGCGTTCAAGAATACTTCCTACTTCCTCTTCTATCAGGTTCAGAGTAGCTGGATTTATGTTAAGGTCTTTGATCTACTTGGACTTAAGTTTTGTACAAGGTGACAGATATGGATCTATTTGCAGCCTTCTACACATTGACATCCAGTTATGCCAGCACCATTCGTTGAAGATGCTTTCTTTTTTCCATTGTACATTTTTGGCTTCTTTGTCAAAATTTATATGTTCATAGGTGTGCTGGCTAATGTCAGGGTCTTCAATTCAATTCCATTGGGCCACATGTCAGTTTTTATACCAGTACCAAGCTGTTTTTATTACAGTAGCTCTATAGTAGAGCTTGAGGTCGGGGATTGTGATGCCTCCAGAGGTTGTTTTATTGTACAGGATTCTTTTGGCTACCCTGGTTTATTGTTTTTCCATATGAAGTTGAGTATTATTCTTTCCAGATCTGTGAAGAATTGTGTTGGTAATTTGATGGGAATTGTGTTGAATCTGTAGAATGCTTTTGGTAAGATTGCCATTTTTACTATGTTAGTACTGCCTATCCATGAGCATGGGAGATCTTTCCATTTTCTGACATCTTCTTCAATTTCTTTTTTCAGGGAATTAAATTTCTTGTCATATAGATCCTTAACATGCTTAGTTAGAATAACCCCAAGGCATTTTATATCATTTGTGGCTATTGTAAATGGTGATGTATCTCTGATTTCCTTCTCAGCCTGTTTGTCTATTGTATATAGGAGGGCTACTGATTTTTTGAGTTGATCTTGTATCCTGCTGTGTTGCTGAAGGTTGTTATTAGCTGTATCAGTTCCTTGGTTGAATTTTTGGGGTCACTCATGTATACTATCATGTTATCTGCAAATAGGGAGAGCTTGACTTCTTCCTTTCTAATTTGTATCCCCTTAATCTCTTTATGTTGTCTTATAGCTCTAGCAAAACTTCAAGTACTATATTGAATAAGTAGGGAGAGAGGGGACAGCCTTGCCTTGTTTCTGATTTTAGTGGTATTGCTTTGAATTTCTCTCCATTTAATTTGATGTTGGCTGTTGGCTTGCTGTAGATTGCATTTATTATGTTTAGGTATGTGCCCTGTATTCCTGATTGCTGCAAGACTTTTATCATGAAGATGTTTTGGATTTTGTCAAATGCCTTTTCTGCATTTAGTGAGATGATCATGTGGTTTTTTTCCTTGAGTTTGTTTATATGGTTTATTTCATTGATGGACTTTCGTATGTTGTACCAACCTTGCATCCCTGGGATGAAGCCTACTTGAACATGGTGGATAATTGTTTTGATGTGTTCTTGGAGTCTGTTTGCCAGTATTTTATTGAGTATTTTTGCATCAATGTTCATGAGGGAGATCGGTCTGTAGTTATCTTGCTTTGTTGCATCTTTGTTTGGTTTAGGAATCAGGTTAATTGTAGCCTCATAGAAGGAGTTTGGTAATATTCCTTCTGCTTCTATTATGTGAAACAATTTAAAGAGTATTAGTATTAAGTCTTCTTTGAAGATCTAGTACAATTCTGCACTGAAACCATCTGGTCCTGGTCCTGGGCTTTTTTTTTTTTTTTTTGGTTTGGAGACTTTTAATGACTGATTCTATTTCTTTAGGGGTTAATCTGGTCTTGATTTAACTTAGGTATGTGGTACCTATCCAAAAAATTATCCATTTCTTTTAGATTTTCCAGTTTTGTGGAGTAGAGGTTTTTGAAGTATGACCTGATGATTCTCTGGATTTCCTCATTGTCTGTTGTTATGTCCCCCTTTTCATTTCTGAATTTGTTCATTTGGATGCTCTCTCTCTGTGTCTTTTGGTTAGTTTGGATAAGGGCTTGTCTATCTTGTTGATCTTCTCAAAGAACCAACTCTTTGTTTCATTAATCCTTTGTATTGTTCTCTTTTTCTATTTTATTGATTTCAGCTCTCAATTTGATAATTTCCTGGCATCTGTTCCTCCTGGGAGACTTTGATTCTTCCTGTTCAAGGGCTTTCAGGTGTGCTGTCAAGTTATTAGCATGTGATTTCTCTAGCTTCTTTATGTGGGCATTCAGTGCTATGAATTTCTCTCTTAGCACTGCTTTGATAGTATGCCGTAAGTTTGGGTATGTGGTGTACTCACTTTCATTGATCTCTAGGAAGTCTTATATTTCTTTCTTTATTTCTTCCTTAACCCATTGGAGATTCAGTTGTGCATTATTCAGTTTCCATGAGATTGTAGGATTTCTGTATGTTTGTTGTTGTTGTTGTTGTTGTTGTTGAAATCTAACTTTAAACTTTGGTGGTCTGAGAGAACACAGGAGGTTATTCCAGTTGTTTTGTATCTGTTGAGATTTCTTTGTGGCCAAGTATGTGCTTGATTTTAGAGAAGGTTCCATGGGGTGCTGAGAAGAAGGAATATTCATTTTTGTTTGGGTGGAATGTTCTGTAGATATCGATTAAGTCCATTTGAACCATAACATCATGTGAGACCATTATGTCTCTGTTAACTTTCAATTTGGCCAATCTGTCCACAGGGGAAAGTGGGGTGTTGAAGTCTCATTTTTAATGTGTGGAGTATTATATGTGATTTAAGCTTTAGTAATGTTTCTTTTACATATGTGGGTGCCCTTGTGTTTAAGGCATATATGTTCAGAATTGAGACTTCATCTTGGTGGATGTTTCCTGCAATGAGTATGTAATGTCCTTCACCATCTCTTTTGATTGATTTTAGTTTGAAGTCTATTTTGCTGGATATTAGGATGGCTACACCAGCTTGCTTCTTAAGACCATTTGATTGGAAAGTCTTTTCCCAGCCTTTTATTCTTAAGAGGACTCTGTCTTTGAATTTGAGGTGTGTCTTGTATGCAGCAGAAAGATGGCTTCTGTTTACTTATCCATTCTGTTAGTCTGTGTCTTTTTATAGGTGAATTAAGTCTATTGATATTAAGGGATATTAATGTCCAGTGATTGTTCATTCCTGTGGTTATTTTTATTTTATGGTGGTAGTGTGTGTGTACTTCTCTTCTTTGGGGTTTACTGCTGTGGTGATATGTATTGCCTGTATTTTCATGGGTGTATCTGCCTTCCTTAGGTTGGAATTTTCCTTCTAGTGCTTTCTGTAGGGCTGGGTTTGTGGATAAGTATTGTTTAAATCTGGTTTTGTCTTTGAAGGTCTTTTTCACTTTTTCTATGATGATTGAAAGTTTTGCTGCGTATATTAGTATAGGCTGGCATCCATGGTCTCTTAGTGTCTGCATTATATCTGTCCAGGTCCTTCTGGCTTTCAAAGTCTCCATGGAGAAATCGGGTGTTATTCTGATGGGTTTGCCTTTATAAGTCACTTGGCCTTTTTCCTTTGCGGCCCTTAATATTCTCTCTTTATTCTGTATGTTTAGTTGTTTATTTATTATGTGGCGAGGGGACATTTTTGGGTGTCTAGACTGTTTGGTGTTCTATGGGCTTCTTGTATCTTCATAGGTATTTCCTTTTTTAAGTTGGGAAAGTTTTCTTCTATGATCTTGTTAAATATATTTTCTGTGCCTTTGAGTTGGTATTCTTCTCCTTCCTCTATCCCTATTATTTGTAGGTTTGGTCTTTTCATGGTGTCCCAAATTTCTTGGACATTTTGGGTCATGACTTTGTTGGTTTTAGTGTTTTCTTTGACTGATGAATCTATTTCTTCTAATGTATCTTCAACACCAGAGATCCTCTCTTCCATCTCTTGCATTCTGTTGGTTATACTTGCCTCTGAAGTTCCTGTTTGTTTACTCAGATTTTCTATTTCCAACATTCCTTCTGCTAGTGTCTTCTTCATTTTTTCTATTTCCCTCTTCAGGTCTTGGATTGTCTCCCTTGCTTTTTCATGATGTTCTTTCAGGGAACTAATGTTTTCTTCTGCTTTAATTGTCTTTTCCTCTAGTTTTTTCTAGGGTTCTTCCCATTTTTTGTTTGTCTGTTCCTCTACTTTATATTTGATTTCTTCTATATAAGGCTCTAGCCTCTTCATGATGTTACTTATAAGGTTGTTTTGTTCTTGTTCTTGTTCTTGTTCTTCTTGTTCTTGTTCTTGTTCTTCTTGTTCTTGTTCTTGTTCTTGTTCTTGTTCTTCTTCTTCTTCTTCTTGTTGTTGTTGTTGTTGTTGTTGTTGTTGTTCTTCTTCTTCTTCTTCTTCTTCTTCTTCTTCTTCTTCTTCTTCTTCTTCTTCTTCTTCTTCTTCTTCTTCTTCTTCTTCTTCTTCTTCTTCTTCTTCCATTTAGTGATGTTCAGGTCTAGCTGTTGGAGAAGGGCTAGCTTCTGGTGATGCTGTATTCCTCTTTATTTTGTTGTATGCACTTCTGCCTTTATATCTGTCCATCTCCTCTTGGGTTCATTCTTGGTCTTATCAGTGTACTTGGTCCAGAGAGAGCTGACAGATTTAGGGAGCCTCTCTCTGGTCCAGAGGGAAGCTCTGGGCCAGATGGGAGCGCTTGTCCAGATGAGAGTGCTGGCTGGATAGGAGCTGGGGGCCTGGACTCTAAGTCTCTGGAAGTCCCTGGGGTCTTCTTATTTTGTCCCGATGGGAGCTTCCCTTTGTCCAGATGGGAGTTCCTCTTGTCTCTGGTCCAGATGGGAGTTCCAGGGAAGGATGGAAGCTGGGGGTGGTCTCTGATTCTCAGGAAGTGGCTGGGGTCTCCTCTGGTTCAGATGGGATTTCCAGGGCAGGTTGGAAGCTTGGGGCTGGTCTCTGATTCTCAGGAAGAGGCTGGGGTCTCCTACAGATGGGTGTGGGGGCAGGGTGTGGAGACTGCAGGGTCTGCCTGCAGTCTCTGGTCCAGATGGGAGTTCCAGGGCAGGTTCTAAGCTTGGGGCTGGTCTCTGATTCTCAGGAAATGGCTGGGGTCTCCTCTGGTCCAGATGGGAGTTCTGGGGCAGACTGGAGCTGTGGGTGTTCTCTGAGTCTCAGGAAGTGGCCATAATTGCCTTTTAAAAGTATATTTAAAAATCTATCATTTTTATCTATATTGAATCCATATCTCCTTTTTAATTTTTTAGTAGATTCAATAATCTACCTTCTATTCTATCATTTCTACATATCTTTAAAAAAAGAAAACAAGAAACTTAAATCTAATCTCCTTTGTTTAGCCCTTTTCCTAACCCTTAACCACAACTTGAAATCAAATCTCTTAATCAATGAAAATTATCCCAGACCCAAAACTTATTAAAAGACCAAAAAAACCACCCACCCTACACCACCTCTTTGGGAATGTGGGCATTGTGTTCTTAAAATTGTTTCCTGCTGGATATGGGCAAAGGTATATTTATTCTTAAAAGAAAAATTTTGGGTTAATTGTCAAATTCTAGTAAAGGTGTCTATATCCTTTGTTGCCCAGTCTGAGCATAATGCCAAAGTTCAGGGCTTATCTCAAGTCCTTATTCAAGTATTCTTTGAAACTGGATCATCTCAGCTAGCCATCTCAAAATTGCTCTGAGCAGTTTGTAGTCCAAAGCTGATCTGCAGATGATTTTTGTCAGCTTAGTGGTATTATTATTGTCTATGTGAAATTATTGTTGTTGTGAGGACCCATCTTCAGTTGATGTTAGGCCTGGCCATGATTTCCTGCACAAAACTGATAAAGACCCAAACACAAAGACATGTATAGGCAGCTAATTGAAGCCTTTTTTTCAAGAATGAGTTAGTATTCTATATGATTCTATATGACCATTAATGTCTTTGCAAAGTTTATATATACATATAAAATTGTGATATGAAATTCATACTTTAAGAAAAGTTTAGCCAGGTAGTGGTGGTGCACACCTTTAATACCAGCACTTGGGAGGCAGAGACAGGCAGACCTTTGTGATTTCCAGACCAGTTGGGCTACAGAACGAGATCCAGGAAAGGCGCAAAGCTACACAGAGAAACTGAAACCTTGTCTTATATAACAAAAACAAAAAAGAAAAGTTTAAACAATCATAATAGAATCAAAGAATTGAGATTAGTAGTAGTAATAGAACAGTCCCTAAGTTTTTGTTTTTTTGTTTGTTTGTTTTGTTTTTTGTTTTGTCTCTTTCTTCTGGCATGATAGAGGGAGTTTGCATTTTCCTTTTAACAACATGCTTGGGTTTAAAGAATTAGAGAGCCATTCTCCAACTCCAAAGCCAGCTTTAAATTTTAATTGAACTGGGACTACAGAAGACAAATAGTGTTAAATGTCTTTAGAGAAGTGCAAAAACAAAAATTTAGGAAGATTTAGGAAATTTTATAGGTGATATACCAATAGGCCATTTTATTCTTTTTCATGGGACATTTTTTTAGATGATTTGCCCTATTTTTTCAGTTGTCTCATTTTTCCAGTGTTCTTCAAATTCCTTAGCCCTCATTCTCCTAAAAGATAAAAACAAAAACTTTTCCCCAAGACTAACTTTGGGAGGTTCCCTTTTGGCAAGTTATATATGATTAAATGAAAAGGCATGTGTAACTCAGGATTTTCCTGCTTCTCCCTCCTTTAGCAAATCCTACCAGAATGTGCTACCACAACCAGCTGAGAGTAGGTCTGAACAGGGGCCCAAAAGGCCACAGACAAGTGGCTTTTTTGTGAATTCATACCACAAAAGTTGGGCACCAGATATAGCATGAATCTTAACAGTACTTATTAATAAAAATAAACCTAGAACCAAGTATTGGGGTGAACGCTGAATGATCAGAGACAGGACCAGTCACAGCTACCTCACCATACTTAAGTTACAAAAACAAGTTGGGAATAAATCTAAGCTAAGGCTAATAAGAATTCTCCATGTCATTATTTGGAAGCTGGCAGTCCAAAGAAAGTCCAACTACACTCTGACTCTATATTTAGGGAAAGTTTATTTTCAATTATTGGACACAATGTTGTCATTTGGATTAAGGAGAGTCAGTAAATTACATTAATGATAAGGATATTAATATTTCTGGATAGGAAAGCTTAAAAATATTATAACTTTGAAATGTGGGTTTAATTATGATATTGAAGATTTGTTTATAATTTCACTTGGATGTTTGAGAATTTCCTATCTAGTCTATATTTAACATTTATACCTCCTTTAAAACACAATAAAATTTAATGAACAGTACAGTAACATTTAGTAACTATTGCTTGAGCTGACATTAGAAGTGATCTTTTCTTTAGAGCATTAACTTGAAAATGTAAAAATTTGTCAGTTTATGTGTTAGTCATATATCAATTTGACCCACAAACTTGAGTTACCTAAAAGGCAGGAACCTCAAATGAGAAAATGTCTCCATGGTAATTGGTTGTAAGCATTTTCTTAATTAATTACCAATGGGAAGGGCCCAGCCCATTGTGTTTGGTGCCATCCCTGGACTAATGGTCCTTGGTTCTATAAGGAAGCAAGCCCAGTAAGTCATGAAGCCAAGCCAGTAAGCTGCACTCCTCCATGGCCTCTGCATCAGCTCCTGCCTCCAGGTTCCTGCCCTGCCTGAGTTCCTGTTCTGAATTTCTTTGATGAAGAATTGTAATATGGAAGTGTAAGGCAAATAAGCCCTTTCATCCACAAGTTGCTTGGTCATAATGTTTCATAATAACAATACTAACAGTGACTTAGACAGTGTATAAATACTATTTGAAAAAAATCTATGCATTCAGATATACTATTAGGAAATGAACAATAGGGTGATAAAAAGTGTGCTAGGACCTCAATGATAGAATATTGGATATAACAGACCTAGGTGATTAATGAGCTCAGAATATCTTCTAGAACCAGACAAGGGTGTGGATTGGTAAATTGGTGTTCCTGTGTGGAAATTGTTTAAATAGCCATCTACATAAATATAAAAATATGAAGAGTCATGCTGACCGCTGCCCAAAGAGTGATAATCCCATTCTTATACTATGTGATACTATACTATACTGTACTATACTATACTATACTGTACTGTGTGTACTATATTATACTAAACTATACAGTAAAATGGAGATATTTGATGCTAAAAATATCTGACAGAATACAGAAATAGTTTTTGTTTGAGGAAACCATAATAATTTCCTTAGAACAGAGATACACAATACTCCTTTAATACTTGGTTCTACAATTTTTTGTGATATAACCAGCACCATTTTCATCATTTATTTTTTATGTCTGTCAAATTCATCTCTAATTTTCAACAGTCAATGACTCTAGACATTGCTATAAATCATAAGTGAGTAAAATGTATTCTTACAGAGAATAATATTCAGTATATACTTATTCTCATTGTACAGAGAACAACAGGATTAAGCTGCTTCCAGGTAACAACTAAAATCCAGAACAAGCATGTTTATGGCAATATAAAACCTTTTACTGAGGGAACAAACTACTCAATGCCCAGTAGTAGTTGACCAACACAAAACTTAATGGTACTTGTGGACATTCTTCATGGTGTAACGTTTTGTTAAGGGGTGTTTTAATGTTACAAATCCTTTGCTCATGTATATGACTGACAGTTTTGTGTTTTTATGAGATTTCTGTGTGAATGAGCATGTTATGTCTCTGCATCTATGTATATTTTCTGTGTTTTTTCCCTTTAAAACTCCTTTTCTTCTGTTTGTTCATATTCAGGTTTGTTTACATTTGTTTTATCTTGTTGTTATTGTTGTTGATGATGATGTTGTTATTATTAATTACCAATATTTTATTTTGGATTTCTGAAGACTTTTTTTTTGGTGTTTGGAGCTCACTCTATAGACTAGACTTAGAGATCCACCTGCCTTTGTCTTTGTGTGCTGGGATTACTGACATGTGTCCCCGTTCACTACTGTACTTTCTTATTATTCTTTAAATATCTGCTTATTTTCTTTTGTTGATGTTGTACCAGATTTTTTTTAAATTCTTCTCCCATACAATACACTTCAACAGCAGTTTCTGCTCCCTCCACTGTTCCCATTGCAACCCTCCCAACATACCTTCCCTAGATTTACTCCTCCTCTGTTTCTCTTCAGAAAAATACAGTGTAACAAGACACAATAAGAACAGGAATAAGCAGTTATATCAAAGCTTGGCAAGACCATCCAGTAGGAAGAAAATTTTCCCAAGAGCAGGTGAAAGACACAGAGACACCTTGACTTTAGATAAAAGTTTCTGTCCCACAAGCCACTCCCAAGTGACCACACAGAAACTTCGTATTAAATACGTGTTCAACCAATACCTCAGGCTTGTTATTAGCTAACTTTTACATTTTAAATTGATCCATTTCCATTCCTTTACTTGCTTCCATGTGGCTCATGGAGCTACCTGTCCGACAGCATGTCTTTCTTCCTCTGCCTCTTCTGGCAGCTACTCTCTCTTCACCCTTCTTCTTGGCAGTGTTCTCAGTCTTGTTTTCCCACCCAAATTTACCCTGTCCAGCTATTGAACAGTCAGCAAGCCTCCTTATTAAACCAATCACAGTGTAATTTATACAGTGTACACAGGGATTATCTCACAGAATTTCCTCCTTTTGTATAAATGAAAGAGGAATGTTTTAATTTAAACATAACAAAATTATATACAACAAAACAGTTATCAAGTAAGAATTACAGTTACAATATCTGGTCCATTTGTATTTGACAAAATCAAAGAAAATATATTTTTATATTATCTTTATGAGTCAACAGTTTCATATCTAATTTACCATTTTAATCTTAACTGAAGAAAATTTAAGTCTAATTATTTAGTCTTTAATTCCATCAAAATCCCCAGAAGAGTGAAATGTTATCTAATGACAGGGACATCTGACTGCTTGGACAATCACCCTGGGTTCTTCTGTATCATTGGAGCTTCCAGCTTTTGCCTACAGTCCTGGTGTACCTGACAGACATTTCTGTGAAGCAAGGGTTTTTGAAGGACTGTCCTACCTTGTCTTGGCAAAGTGTGGCAGTTGCCTTTCTGGTATCCTGCTTGTCCAGTTTGTGTAGTAATTTTTAGCAATTGAGGCAAGGGCAGTTTCTTTGCCAAAATGGCTAGCTTATCCCATAAAGAAAGCAAACTTCATATGGAGGTTCTTCAATGCTCATGATCTTCTTTCAAAGTAAATAGGTGCTGTCAGGAGCAGACATGTCTCACTGTCATGAAAAATAACTTAGGTTATGATACATATTAAATCTCATATTCTGTAGATCTTCGATGTATCTGAAGACCATCTACCTATATATCTAAAGATATTTGTATATGACCTTGAAAACATACCTAATATGTCTATAAACTTTACTATTATAGATGACTAATAATCTGTATTTCTTAATTGGACACCACATTTTTAAATGAGTGGCAGAGCATAATACCCAAACAAGAGTAGAAATGTACATATAATATATTAAAAATAACTTTAAATTTGTATCAATGAATCAAAATCTATACCAATGTAAAATATTTAGAGATTCACAGTTGCTTTTTGATTAAAGTAGATTCAATAATCTACCCTTTTGTCCTATTGCTTCTTTAGCTCCCTTTTCTTTTCATAAAGCCATCCTCGAATCTAATCTCCTTTATTTAGCTCTTTTTTTCTGACCATTACAAATAATAACTTGTAACCACCTCCCTTATATAACTTACATAACTAATATTTTAGAAATGTGTATGTCATGCTCTAGATTACTTTCTGTTGCTAGGGGCATTCATATCTTTTCAGGAACCTTGGGACAGTTAGGATAATAATGAAGTTCTGGCTGAAGCAGTCTGTGAGGTTAGACCATCTCAACCAGCATTATTGAAGATGTTTTAGGTAGAGAATTTTGAGGAGACTCTAACAGAGGCATTTTGAAATGCTGTGTCACCTAGACCATCTATTTTCACTGGCGTTTGGTCCTTTGTTCCAAAAATACTTAAACTTTTAAAAGTAATATACATTTTTATATTAACATAAGTCTAGACTGTGTGTTGTGCACATTAGCCAAAGATGATTTTTTATATTATATTTGAGGAGGTAAAACATATGTTATGTATTTTGTAGTTTTTAAGGTTTATTTCTTTATGTCTATTTTCAGAATTTTCAGGGACTCTTCCTTGATAAAAGCTGATCTTTATCAATGTGGAATGACTTCAAATGAAATGACTTTTTAATTCCTATGGAAATAAAAGCATAACCTCTTCCCCAGTGCAACATAGCTTTTGACTTAAACTTTGAGGTCAAGCTATTTTAAAGTATACATGCTGGTTTAAGCTAGTACCTTTTATAACCCAGTGTCTCTTAGCAGCCAAAAAAATTAAGGATAATACAATAACATACAGGTTTCAGACTCTGTGTATTTTCCATCTTTATGTGATTTATTTCTTTTTTATTACTTTGCTCTCTTCTTAAAGACTTTATTATATTAAAACTGTGTAACTCTTCCTAAGACTGTCTATAACTTCTCTTTCTCTCACAAGCCTATGTATATTTTTAAACACAATGTAACCCATTTAGAGTTTTTGTTATGCCTGAATCGATCTTTGTTGTATATCTGTGATCTTTTTCTGAACCAAAGAGCCTTTAAACTGCTAAGTGGCTTGGCTAGGACCTCCACCTCTGCCGTACTTGGTTCCCTGAGAACCTAGCTTCTTGGTGGAGGTACTGGCTGTTGAGAGCTATGTTTATAGCTCCAACTCTGTGGAGTTTTTGAGTCCACACTGCCACTGAGTAGTGTGTTGCGTGATGCTCATAAACCCCACTTAAATGTTTGGCAGAAGGGCCTCTTAAAAGAATTGTGCCTGCTTTTTGCCCCTAGCACTGAGCCAGTATGCCATCTCTCTCTCTCTCTCTCTCTCTCTCTCTCTCTCTCTCTCTCTCTCTCTCTAATTAAGAAAAATGTTTCATGTTTCATTCATTTTACATACCAAAGATCCCCCTCTTCCTTCCTCCTGCCCCCTCCAACCTCCCCCTTCCAACCCAAACCCTACTCCCACCCACAAGAAGGCAAGGCCTCCCATGGGGAGGCACATTCAGTAGAGGCAAGTCCAAGCCCTTCCCCCTTCCTCAAGTGTGCATGAGGTGTCCCATTATAGGTAGTGGGCTACACAAAGCCCACTCATTCACCAGAGATTGATTCTGATCCTACTAACAGGGGGCCTCCCAAGCTGATCAAGCTACACAACTGTCTCACCATGGTCAAACTGAGAAGCTTCTATAAGGCAAAGACATGGTACATAAGACAAAACAACAACCTATGGAATGGGAAAAGATTTTCACCAACCCCACATCTGACAGAGGGATGATCTCCAAAATGTATAAGAAACTAAACTAGACATCAAAATAACAAACAATCTAATTTAAAAAAAAAATGGGCTATAGAGCTAAACAGAATTCTCAAAGGAAGAACTTCAAATAACTGAAAGACATTTAAGGAATTGCTCAGCATCCTTAATTATCAGGGAAATGCAAATCAAAATGACTTTGAGATACCATCTTACACCTGTCAGAATGGCTAAGATCAAAAACACTGCATAAAGCCATCTGTTAAAAGAGCTATATCTCTGCTTGTTGCTAGCAAATGGAGTCTACATGAGAAAAGACAGTTTACAAGAAGCCATGTTTAGCTCTGTTTTTGTGTGATTAGAACGCCCTTTTAAGCTTTGTCAGGACCTATGTGGAAATTCTGGCCCCACATTGATACACCATTTGTAGGCGAAAGTTTCGGTCCTGCAAGCCACTCCCAAGTAATCACACAGAGTTTTAATTATAAAATACATTAATTATACATACTTGGCCAATTGCTCAGCCTTGTTACTAGCTAACTCTTACATTTTAAATTAACCTTTCCTTTCCTTTACATGCCAGGATGTCTTTCTGTCTCTACATCTCTTGGCAGCTCCTCTGACTCTGTCCTTCTTCTCAGTGCCCTTTGTCTAGTTTTCATGCTTAAATTTGTACTGTCCAGATATTGACTACTCAGCTTCTTTGTTAAACCAATCACACAATAATTGACACAGCATACAGAAGGATTATTTCACAGCACTGACTCCCATTGTTAGGGATCCCACAAGAAAACCAAGCTACATGAACATAATATGTGCACAGAGGACCCAGCTTAGAGTAGCTTCAGTCTCTATAAGCCCTGCTTAGTTGAATGTATGGGCCATGTTCTGGTGTCCTTGAACCCTCTGACTCCTCCAATTCTTCCTTGGGATTCTCTGAGATATAAGATGAGGGACCCAATAGAGATCTCCAACTTGTGCTCTCTCTTAACCCATTGTTTGGCTATGAGTCTCTGGAATTTCTCCCAACAGCTGCAAGAGAAAGCTCCTCTGATTATAATTGGGATAGACTTGACACTCACTGATCAATTAGTACAGGAGAATATCATTAGGCATTAAATCATTTATTTTTTTCCTATTTTAGGTCTCTGGGCTATCCAGCTCATGTCTTCCAGGCAGTGTTGACATGGGCTCCCTTTTGTAATGTGAGCCTCAAATTAGGCCAGGCATTGGTTGTCCACTTTCACAAGTTCATCACCTCATTTGTCCCAGCACATCTTGCAGCAGCATAGACTGTAGGTTGAAGGTTTTATGGTTGGGTTAGTATCCCTGTCCCACTGTTGGAAGTCTTACCTGATTATAGAAAATGACTAGTTCACACTTTATATCCTCTACTTCTAGGAATACTTGGTAGGATTACACTTATAGAATCCACTGAGATTCTCCTGTACTTGGTTTACTTATTATCCCCCAAAGGAGTGAAGGGTATGGATGAGAGGAGATGTGGGGAGGATATCAGAGTAATTGGAGGAGGGGAAACTGTAATAAAATACATTGGATGAAAAATATCAATTTTTAAAAAATAATAAAGGAAAATTTCTTATCTACAGAAAGTTCAAATTCATAACACTGCACATTCAATTTTATTGTTTGGAAAAAGTCTTGCTACATCAATAACTAATGCATTTATTTTTGTTTTTGTTTTTGTTTTTTTTTTGAGACAGGGTTTCTCTGTGTAGTTTTGGAGTTTTTCTTGGAACTCACTCTGTAGCCCAGACTGGCTTCAAACTCCAGCCTGCCTCTGCCTCCCAATTGCTGGGATTAAACGTGTGTGCCACTACCACCTGACAACTAATGCAATTTTCATTCAATATAATGGTAAAATAAATTAGTTAAAAATGATATAGAGTTATTCTACAGACTAGAAATCATAAACAAGGGCATCAAAACAGAAATTTATCACAAAATTATATTAACAAAATTAGCACCAAAGTATATCAGAGGGGAATATACTACATAAGATTGTGTAGAGACTAAATATTAAAGAAAAATTATGGTAAGGGTGAATAAATACAAAATAAGCAAATAGAGTTCAGCTATGGTAACTAAATGCACATAATAGAAAGGTCACTAAATCAACACTGAAAATGTTAATTCCCTGTGTAAATGGATAGCATTTTATAATTTAAATGTTCAAGAAAGTGAAAATACATAAACATATCAAAACTGCACTCTCCAAAGCCATTTACAAATATGTAATATTATTAACACCAGCTGCACAACTCCCAAACAAATAACTGATGACATAATAGCCACTAAACTATTGAGTTACTCATCACAGGAAAGCCTAGAAGGCATTTCCCACTCAACACAACAGCAAACTGAGCTGATGTGAACTTACAGGACAGTGTCAAGCTTAGGGCTTGAAATATACATATTCCAACCCTAAATAATCATCGTGTTTCTTATTTACAAATCACTATGTCAATTTCTTCTACTATACAAGCAACTAAGTTAAGGCTTTACTAATAAAAGAAGTAGGATATATCACAAGGTAGTCATACTAACACTGTAGAGAATATTACAGAATTTTTAAAGGAGGACATATTTTACAATTTTGCATGAAGTCAGAGATCAAGGGAAACACATAATTTATGAATATCTAATAATAGCATTTTAAGGAGTGAAAATGCTATCTTCCCAGTGAAAACAGAAAAAATTCAGGATGTTCACTCCCCTTGTGCTTATATTCACCATTTGCTGAAGAGTCTACCAGGTATATTAAAGCAAAAGACAAGAAATGAGTTTGTGATAGGATAAAAGGACAGAGGAAGACAAGAAATGGCAGTGGGATTGAGGGAGGGAAGAAAAATGAAAGACAAATTAAAACTAAATAAAACAAAAGCTTATTTTGTGTTAACATGATTTCTTATAAAAATTCTTATTCAGTTCAAAAAAGCCCTGATAAATAAAAAATAAACATTAATTGCAAAACCCCACTGTCAGTTTATTTATTTCCAATTCATTATTATCAGTTGAAATACAAAATAGGATAGTGAAAACCATAGACCATCTAATTCTTCTAAAAGAGAAATTTGAAAAAAGTGCTGTGACTTAGATAATTCTCATTACGTTTTATAACTTTTTCTATGTTCATTTATTTTTGAGATAATAATATAATTACATGAGCTACCCCTTCCTTTTCTGCCCTCAAACTCTCCCATGTACCCTTGTTTTGTGTCTTTCAAATTAATGGCCTCTTTCTTCATTAATTGTTGTTGCATGCATACATGTACATACATACATACATACATACGTACATATATATTCTAAACATAACCTGCTCAGTCTACGTGTTATTTGTTTGTACGTTTTCATAGCCGATAATTTGATACTAGGAAACCAATCAGTGTGCTTTTTCCTGGAGAAGGCTATGTCACCCTCTCTCAGCATTTCTTACTTACCTGTAGTTCTTTGGTCAGAGTTGAGACCGTGTGAACTTTCCCCCCATCCAGTTTAGTATGTCTGATACTGTCGGCCTTTTTCTGCTCATATTTAGGCACTTTCTAGTTCTTAATGGTAGGCCATATATCCCTGCCTTTCAATTTGCTCTACATAGTATCATTTTTTGCAATCTAATAGCATTTTATTGTATGTGTAATATAATGTGTAACTAAAATTGAAATCTAATTAATGTGATAATTGGGAAGGTAACTTTTAATAAAGTATATATTTTAATTCCAAATAACATACAATATTTTACAATCACATTTATTTGTCTATTGTACTTAACAGTTACCATACTGCCTGCCTTACAGGCACTGATTCATCAAAATTCCTCAGCATTTCCTCAAATACAGTGATTTTCCTCATCTCATTCAGAAGTCTTGAATTACAAGATAAATTGCTTTTTGTCAAACAGCTTGTGTATCTGAATACCAATGTGTGTATAATTTTCCTTTCTCTAACATCTGACCCAATAAAGCTTTATAATTGATGGATGAGGTAACAACAATTATTACTAAATTCACATAATACCAGGAACAGACAGGCATAGGTCACTCAAAAGGTCAGCAGAAATAGAGCTCCATTAGGCGTGTGAATTGGCAGAAACTAGCCCAGGATACAGTACTTCCCCCAGGGACTGAGCTTTGATGTGGATCATTTTCCTTATCATCTACATCTGGGTTAAATTCCTCATTTCTTTCCCCACTTTTCTCTCTGTATCACTTATCTGACCTGCCATCTTAGAGACATTTTAATTTCCCAAACACAACAGACTGTGTCTAGCTCCATCTGAAACATTCATATGAAGACATGCTGAAAAGAACAAAATACTAACTGCTGTAAATCCTGTCCATCTTTCTCCCTTGAGAGACATTCGCCCAAATCCTATTCTCCTTTAGAAGCAAAACAGAGCAATTCACAGAATTTGCAAATTCTCCGATAACGGCTTTGAAGGAGTGATTAAGACAAGTAGAATTCCAGTTTCTTTGTCCCTGATGAGATTGAGACCATCTGTCCATCCTCACCAGTAGCGTCAAATTTCCTGGAAGAACAAGCACAGTGTGAACCAAGTTGACTAGTGAAATGTGCATTTATGTCTGTTGTGCACAAGTCCTTTCTGAGTTAGCTCCTTTTCTAAGTGGCACCTTCATTGCATTCATATACCAAATTTACAGAGACTTAAAGAAACCATCATTTATTTTGTGTGTTCTATAAGATCTGGACTGACTTCTACTGACTATGAGAGTTCAAGTAATTAATGTACATAGTTCAGTTATTATCATCTTAGCTAGTCTTCTTTAAGGTGTTTTTATCTGAAAGTAAAACATTCCCTAAATTTTCATGAACTAAAACAACCTAGCTGAATTATATGGGTTTTTTATATTTTAATGTTATACCTTCCCAATTATTTCTAGGCAATTTGAGAAAACTAAAAATATTGTTTTTTTTCTTGAAAAGTTCTAGTTTTCATTCTAAATGATATTCCCCTTGTGACATTCATCATAGCTACATATCTTTCAAATAAGATTGTGAAGTAGAAAGGAATACAGTAAATACTGGAACAAAAATGGAAACTCTTAATGTGATAAGTGATAGCTTTCTGCATATAACACATATGTGGCTCATGTATTTATTACACAAAAGAAGTGATGTAACTACGAAAAAAGTCTTAGTAGAAATAAAATATAAAACAACACAATAAAAGTAAAAAATAACTTAGCATAAAGAATATTTAAATACCAATAGAAAATGTCTACCTTCTCTAGCACATTCACAACCAGTAGTCTAGCCATGGGTTTCATGATCATGGATTCTATCACTCTCAGATATAAAGTATGTTTTAAAATAATTACATCTGGGCCTAAGGAGATTACTTAATCAGGAAAGCACTTATTGAAAAAGAATAAGGTCCGGAGTCCAGATCCCCCGCACCCATCAGAAAGGCCAGGAACATCACTGCATGCTTTTTATCCCAGCATGGAGGCAGAGAAAGGAGGATTCCAAAGATTTACTAACAGCCGGTATAGCCAATAATTGTGCTGCAGATTTAATGGGAGGCTATGCCTCAATAAGAAATTAGACAGTGACTGAGGAAGAAACGCAACATTGATTCTGGCATGAGTAGTCATGGACACACACATGCACAGACCTAAAAAAAATTACATTCATATTGAATATAAATAGGTTTTTTTCTGCTTTATTTCTTTATCAATTAAGAACAAGAATTTTGTATTAGAAATGATAAATTGTTTATGAAAAGTGCAAGAAGATATTAGTAAATTGACAGATAATTTGGTCTCTAATTGTCAAAACAACCAAAGGTTATGTGGAAATTTCGCCAAAAATAAAAATATTCCAAGTATCATGTATGAAAACACTGATGACGTTTTTCTTATAGAAATATAAAGTCTCACTTATCCAGAGGGCCTGCTCCAACTGGAGCAGGCCCTCTGGATAAGTGAGGACAATTGAATAGTTTGAACTGTTTGGGAGGCATGCAGGCTGAGGGACCGGGACCTGTCCTTAGTGCATGAGCTGGCTGTTTGGAACCTGGGGCTTACACAGGGACACATGCTCAGCCTGGAAGGAGGGGACTGGACCTGCCTGTACTGAATCAATCCACCAGATTTAAATGAAACCCCAGGGGAGTCTTGGCCCTGGAGGACATGGGAATGGAGGGGAGGGGCTGGGGGGAAGGTGGGGGTGGGGGCAGGAGTGGGGAGGACAGGGGAACCCATGGCTGATGTGTAAAATTAAAACACAAAAATAATAAATTTATGAAAAGGAAAAAAAAAAAGAAATATAAAATCACCCTCAAATTCCTGTGGAATGACCAGTGATACTTCTTTCACTTGCTTTCCTTGCAATTGTATTCAATTCACTCAAGCAATGAAGAAATGTTTTTCAAAACTTTAGTTTTTTTCAATAATTTCATACATGAGTATTATATTCACATCATTTCCAATCATCCCTTCCTCTGCCCCTGTCCGGTTCCTCCCATGTCCCCAATACACTTTTTTCTTTGTAAATTAAAATGAATGGAGACTATTTTATTATTATTGTTATTATTATTATTAATTAAATTTACTCATTTGTTTCACGTCCTGACTACAGTTTCCACTACATCCTCTCCTCCAGTTCCCTCTTATTCCCTCTTTCCACCTGCCCCCTTCTGCCTCCCCAATCCACATCTCTTCTATTTCTGTTCAGAAAGGGGAAGTCCTCCCGTGGGTGTCAACAAAGCATGGCATATCAAGTTGAGGTAGGAATAAACTCCTCCCTTTGTATTAAGGCTGGACAAAGCAACCCAGTATGAGGAATGCTGGAAGCCAGCATCCTCTTAGAGACAGGCCTGCTTCTACCACTAGGAGTCTCACAAGTATATACACTGTCATATATATGTAGTGGGCCCAGATCAGTCCCCTCCAGGGTCCCTAGCTGTTGGTCCAGAGTCTGGAGCTCCTCTGACCCCAGGTTAGTTGTTTCTGTGGGTTCCCTTGTGATAACCTTGACACCCCTGGTTTTTATGATCCTTAGTTCTTCTCTTCTATAAAATTTCCCAAACTTGGCTCAGTGTCCAGCTATGTCTGCATCTGTTTCCATCAGTCACTGAATGAAGACTCTCTAAGGACAATTGAGGTGGCTACCAATCTGATTACAGAAGATGACTAGTTCAGGCTATCTATCCATTATTGCTAGGAATCTTAGCTTGGGTCATCCTTGTAGATTCATGGGAGTTTCCCTTGTACCAGATTTCTACCTGACCCCAAAATGCCCCCTCAAATAAAGATGTCTCTTTCACTACTCACCCCTTCCTTCTACCTACCCAACACAATCCTTCATGGTCCCATCTCCACTGGTTCACAGTCTACCCAGGATATATCTTCTATTTCCTCTTCTAAGAGAAATTAATGAGTACTCTTACCCTTTAGGTCCTATGTGTTACCTAGCCTCTCTGGTGCTGTGGATTTTAATGTGGTTATTTTTTACTTTACAGCTAAAATCAACTTATGAGTGAGTACATACCATGTTTATCTTTCTGAGTCAATATTACCTCACTCAGGATGATTTTTTTTTCTAGTTCCATCAAATTTTCTTCAAACTTCCAGATGTCATTGTTTTTAACAGCTGTGTAATACTGCATTGTATTAATGTACCACATTTTCTATATCCATTCTTTGTTGAGGGGCATCTAGGTCATTTCCAGGTTCTGGCTATTACTAAAACCACTGTTATAAACATAGTTAAGCAAGTATTTTTGTGGAATAGTTGAACGACCTTTGGGTAGATGCTTGAGATTGTTATAGCTGGGTATCTGAGGTAGATTGATTCCAAATTTTCTGAGAAACCTCTATATTGATTTCCAAAGTGGTTGTACAAGTTTGCACTCCCACCAACAGTGAAATGTTCCCCTTAATCCTCATCCTCTTCAGCATAAGCTGTCATAAGTGTTTTTTTTTTTTTTATTTCAGCCATTCAGAATGGTATAAAATCAATTCTCAGGGTAATTTTGATTTACAATTCCATGATGGCTAAAGTGAAGGTCTTTTTCCATTCTGTATGCTGTTGCTTTGTTGTACCTACAGTGTCCTTTACATTACAGAAAGTTTTCAGTTTCATCAGGACACATTTATTATTTGCTGAACTCGGTTGTCTATGCTACTAGCATTCTATTTAGGAAATTATCTCTTGTATAACTTTGGAAATTTTGTTAAAAATTGGACATCCATAGGTATGTATATTTATGTCAGGGTCTTTGATCCATTTCTATTGATCCACCTGTCTGTTTTTATGCCAATACCATGCTGTTTTTAACACTATAGTGCTGTAGTAGAGCTTGAAATCAGAGATGGTGATAACTCTGGAAGTTCCTTTATTGTATAAGAATGTTTCAGCTATCCTGAGGTTTTTGTTTTTCCGTATGAAGTTGAGTATTATTCTTTCAAGGTCTCTAAAGCATTGTTTGGAGTTTTGATTGGGATTTCACCGAATATGAATATGTAAATTGCATCTGGTAAAATGGCCACTTTTATAACATTAATTCTATTGATTCATGAGCATGGGAGATTTTTCTATCTTCTGATACCTTATGCAATTTCTTAATCCAAAGACTTGAAGTTCTATTCTTTTAGGTCTTTCACTTGTTTGGTTATAGTTAACTCATAGTTAACCCATGATATTTTATATGATTTGTGGATATTGTGAGGGGTATTGTTTTCATGGTTTCTTTCTCAGCCCATTTATGTTTTTATATGGAAGGGCTACTGATTTCTTTTTTTTAGGTACTCATATACAGCCACTTTAATGAAGGTGTTTATCAGCTATCTAAGCTCCCTGGTAGAATTTTTGAGATCACTTATGCATACTATAATATTATCTATGAATAATGAAACATTGTATTTTTCCTTTGCAATTTGTATCCCCTTGATCTTTTGTTGTCTTATTGTTCTAGCTAAAATTTCAAATACACTATTGAATAGATATGAAGAGAGTGGATAGCCTTGTCTTGTTCCTGGTTTTAGTGGAAATGGTTTGTTTCTCTCCATTTAATTTTCTGTTGGTTGCCTGTCAGCTTACTTTATATTGCTTTTATAAGTATATTTTTATTTAAGTATATTTCTTGTATCATTGATCTCTTCAAGACTTTTATAACAAATTGTTGTTGAAATTTGTCAAAGGCTTTTTCAGTACCTAATGAGATAATAGTTTTTTTTCTTTCAGCTTATTTATATGGTGTATTACATTGATAGATTTTCATATGTTGAACAATCCTTGCATCTCTTGGATAAAGCCCACGTGATGAGGGTGGATAATATTTTTGATGTGTTCTCTGATTCAGTTTATGAGTATTTTATTGAATACTTTTGCATCAAAGTTCTTGAGGGAAGTTAGTCTGTAATTCTCTTCCTCTGTTGAGTCTTTGTGTAGTTATTGTATCAAGGTAACTGAGGCCTCATAAAAAATTGGCAACATTTCTTATTTTTCTACTATATGGAATAAATTGAGGAGTATTTGTAATAGCCTTTCTTTGAAAGTCTGGTAGAATTCTGCATTGAAAATTTCTGGCCCTTGACTTTTATTGGTTGAGAGACTTTTATTGACTGCGTCTATTTCCTTTGGGGTTGTATTTCTATTTAAATTGTTTATCTGGGTTTATTTAATTTTGGAATGTAGTACCTACCAAGAATTCTGTCTATTTTTTTTAGATTTTCCAATTTTGTGGAGTAGAGGTTTTTGAAATATGACCTAATTATGCTCTGAATTTCCTTAGTGTTTGTTGTTACTTCCCCCTTTTCCTTTCTGATTTTGTTAATTTGGATCTTCTTTTTTTGATTGAATAAGAGTTTGTCTATCTTATTAATTTTCTCAAAGAACCACCCTGTTTCACTGATTTTTTTGTTTTGTTCTCTTTGTTTCCACTTTATTGATTTCAGCCTTCAGTTTGATTATTTCCTGTCATCTACTCCTCTTTGGTGTGCTTGTTTCATTTCTTCTAGGCTTTTGGGTTGTACTGTTAGGTCACTAGTGTGAGATTTCTCCAAATTCTTTATGTAGGTATTTAGGTCTATGAACTTTCCTCTTAATACTGCTTTCATTGTGTTCCATAAGTTTTAATATGCTGTGGATTCATTTTCAATCACTTTTAGGAGGTTTTAATTTCTTCCTTGACCCATAAGTAATTCAATTGATATTTGTTCAGTTTCCGTGAGTTTGTAGGCTTAATGTAATTTGTGTTGTTATTCAATTCCAACTTTAACCTACAGTAATCTAATAAAATGATATAGGAGGCTATTCCAATTATTTTTGTATCTGTTGGGATTTGCTTTGTGAGCAAGTATTTGATCAGTTTAGAGAAGGTTCCATAGGGTGCTGAAAACAAGATGTATTCTTTTACATTTGGTTGAAATGCTCTGCAGACAGCTGTTAATTCTATTTGAATCATAACATTCATTCCCTTATTTCTGTTTACTTTCTTATGAAAAACCTGTCCACTGGTGAAATTCAGGTGTTGAAGTCTTCCACTATTAATATGTGGGGTTTGATATATATTTTTTAAACTTTAGTAATATTTCTTTTAAAATGGGGCATAGATGTTCAGAATTGAGATTCAGAGATGTTCTTCTTCTTGGTGGATTTTTTTCTTTGATGAATATGAAATATCCTTCTAAATTTCTTCTGATTAATTTATATTGACATTTATTTTGTTAGATGTTAAGATAGCTAAACCAGCTTGCTTGTTAGGTCCATTTGATTGGAAGTTTTTTTCCTAAGCATTTACCCTGAGATAATGTCTGTCTTTGAAGTGGAGATATGTCTTGTATGCAGCAGAAGGATGGATCCTGTTTTCGTATCTATTTATGTGGGTTGATTCCATTGATATTAAGAGATATTAATGACCAGTGATTTTTAATTCCTATAAATTTTGGTGATGGTGGTTCTGATCAAAGTGTGTGTGTGTGTGTGTGTGTGTGTGTGTGTGTGTGTGTGTGTGTGTGTGTTTCTGCTCTTTGGGTTATGTTTGGGTGAGATTATCTATTGCCTGTGTTTTCATGGATGCAACTAACTTCCTTGGGTTGCAGTTTTCCTTCTAGTGCTTTATATAGAGCTGGATTTATGGATAGGTGTTGTTAAATTTGGTTTTGTCATGACATATCTTCTTTTCTCTATCTATGGTGATTTAAGTTTTGTTGGATATAATAATCTGGGTTGGCATCCGTGGTCTCTTAGTGTCTGCATGACATCTGTCCAGGCCCTTCTGGCTTTCAAAGTTTCCATTGTGAAGTCAGCTGTAGTTCTAATAGGTCTACCTTTATATGTTTCTTAGCTTTTTTTTTCCTTTTGCAGCTCTTAATATTTTTCTTTTTTACTTATGTTTAAATTTTTAATTATGATGTAGAAAGGTGACCAGTATATTTGGTGTTTTGTAGGCTTCTTGTACCTTTATAGGCATATCCTTCCTTCCTTAAGTTAGGAAAGTTTTCTTCTATAATTTTATCTTCAATGCCTGAGATTTTCCTTTTTTCTATTGTTTTCTGTTGGTTATGCTTGCATTTGTAGTTTTGTTTGCTTACCTAGATTTTCCATTTCCAGAATTCCCTTGGTTTGTGTTTTCTTTATTGCTTTTATTCAAAATTTAAAAATCTTAAAGCATTTCATTGACCTGCTTGATTTATTTATTTATTTATTTATTTATTTATTTATTTATTTATTTATTGCTTTCTTGGCATTCCTTAAAGGGATTTATTGATTTCTTCTAATTTTCTGTTTGTCTTTTCCTCAATTTTTAAAGTGGTTTTCCATATTTTATTTAAGGACCTTTATTATCTTCATAAAGTTATTTTAAGGTAATTTTCTTGTACTTCAACTGCATTGGAATGTTCATGTCTTGCTGTCATAGGATTCCTGCGTTCTGGTGATGCCATGTTGAATGTTTTTACTCCAGCATTTAGATACATGGATTTGGAGTGATTGTAGGTTTAGTTGATTCTTACTTTTGTTTTTGTTAGGTGTGTGTTTTGTTTCTTTGTTTTCTGTTTCCTCTCTTGTCTTCTTGCCTGATTGGCCAAGTGTTCTGGTGACTGGCAAGACTTCAGGTACAGAAGGATAGCTCTCCCAATGTTTGTGGGGCCCTGGATGCTTAGATCCAGCCTGGACTCCTATAAAGCCAAAGTCTTCTTCCAAAGTTGTAGACCAGACAAGGAGCCAAGTGGAGGGGATACTGCTCTTCGGACAGTTGTGGGATGTGACTGTGCCTTTGAAGTCTTATAGAGTTGCTAGAAATTGAATCACTGTCTTCAGAAAGAGCAGCTAGTGCTTTAAACTACTGAACCCTTTGTCTAGCCTGGTCATTTCCTGTAGTAGAACAAATGCACAGAACTTAACAGAAGATTGACGAACAATAATGCCAAAGATCAAAATTGAATTGTTTCTTTTTATTTTTTTTTAACCTATATGCCTCAAAAGCCTATATTAGATGGGAAAAGGAGCTCAGTCACTGTTTAAGCACAGAAAAGTAATGTGGACCAAGGGACTCAACAGCCTATCCAGAGAAGTGTTGGTGAGGGAAATGGGAGGAAGTTGGGTGAAATCATTTTGGGACTATGTACTTTTCTGTGGATGGCAAATATTTATTTATCTATTAAAAAGAACACTGAAATGGGAAGAGAATTCCATTAGTGAATTTAATTCATAATAATGTTTTTAATTTGGTGACATTTAATTTCATTCAATTTCCAAGTGAATAACTTAACCAAACAGCATTTTAAACCATTGTTTTAAATATGTAAATTGGTTGCTGCTGATTTTAACATTTTAATATTTCAACTCAAATAGTCTTGTAGCAGTGGAGATATTTTTGTACAGTCTACTGTTTATTAATCACCACTAGAGGGCAGGGTTATTTCTCAATTTTACTAAAAGTTGATTCATTAATTATGATTCTAATGAAGTAATGGAATTATAACTATAAATTAGTTAACATTTTGCTAAAGCAATTTCTACATATTCCTATTTCAGATTCATCATAATGTAGTTACTTCTCAAATGTTTTTAGATTCATTTCACAGTTTCTGTCCTACTCAATGTATTATCCTATAAATTAAGGACATTCATAGACAATATACAGTTCCTACTCTAAGCTTTAGCCTTCGCTTATTAATATTCACTATATTGTAAATACTTATTTAATCAAGAAAACCACAAATAATACAAAGGTTAAACTATAATAGATTTCATTCCTAAGATAGTATTTTGTTGCAACACCTCATCAAACTTTTCCTTAACAGTCATTTAGTTAAATACTATTATTTTCTTCCCCAGTTTGATTGATTATTTCATTCCAATCTAGTACTTAAATCTGAAAGATTCCCTTTTCTTCTGAGCCTATTTCTATTTAAAAATGTGTGTTATGCTCAAATAAACCTTGTATGTTTTCATCTCCCTTGACTTGTAAGATTCTTGAACACTGATTCAGGATTGTGACAACACATTACTGGAGACACTGAATAAAGTTTCTGTACAAGAGAGCTACAATCAAGAAAAATTAACTGCTGTGTTATAATATTGGCAGAACAAAACAACAATTATTTATTTAGTGTGGAAATATCTGTTATATATCATTTTACAATATTTGTCTATCAATGTAATGCTGAGATTAAAATATGTATTTATCAAACAATCACAAAGAACATATTTTCAATTAAGTTCAAGTTGTAAATCAGTTTTAATATGTTTGCTGCATTGGGCTTGGTAAAAGACAAAATTGTCAAAAACCCTTAAAAGACCAATGAAATTAAAAACATACAAAACAGGGTCTGTTATTCCTTGTTCTCACTTTCTGCTCTTGATCCAGCTGGGATCTCCTGTTCCCCTAAGCTTTCTTTCCCTCAGATCATGCCCTTCATTTATTCCACTGTTGTTCAGGTTGTTCATGTAGATCTCATCCATTTCTCTGTCATTGGGTGATCCCTGTGTCTTTCAGAGGGTCCTGTTTTCTAGGTAGCATCCCTGGAGTTGTGTAGCAGTCTAGTCATCTTTGTTTTACATCTAGTATCCTCCTATGAGTGAGTACATGCCATGTTTATCCTTCTGAGTATGGGTTACCTCACTCAGGATGATTTTTTCTAGATCCATCCATTTGCCTGAAAATCTCATAATGTCATTGTTTTTCTCTGCTGAGTAGTACTCCATTGTGTATATGTACCATATTTTCTCTATCCATTCTTCAATTGAAGGGCACCTAGGTTATTTCCAGGTTCTGGCTATTACAAACAATGCGGATATGAACATAGCTGAGCAAATGATTGATCATTTCTTGGGTATATGCACAAGAGTGCTATAGCTGGGTTTGGGGAGATGGATTCTCAATTTTCTAAGGAAGCGCCATATTGATTTCCAAAGTGGCTGTACAAGCTTGCATTCCCACCAACAGTGGAGGAGAGTTCTCCTTGCTCCACATCCTCTCCAGCATAAGCTGTCTTCTGCGGTTTTGGTGTTAGATATTCTGACAGGTGTAAAGTGGTATCTCAAAGTTGTTTTCATTTGCATTTCCTGGATGTTTAGGGATGTTAATTTCTTAAATGTCTTTCAGCCATTTGAGCTTCTTCTGTTGAGAAATCTTTATTTAGTTCTATAGCCCATTTCTTAATTGGACTGTTGGGCATTTTGATGTCTAATTTCTGGAGTTCTTTATATATTCTGGATATTAGCCCTCTGTCAGATGTGAGGTTGGTGAAGAACTTTTCTCATTCTGTAGGTTGTGGCTTTGTCTTATTGACTGTGTCCTTTGCTTTACAAAAGTTCTCAGTTTCAATAAGTCCCATTGATTGATTGATTCTCTCAGTGTCTACACTACTGGTGTTATATTTAGGAAGTGATGTCTGGTGCCAATGCATTCAAGACTACTCCCTACTTACTCTTCTATCAGAGAAACTTCATTCAGAGTAACTGGATTTATGTTGAGGTCTTTGATCCATTTGGACTTAAGATTTGTGCATGGTAACAGATATGGATCTATTTGCAGCCTTCTACACATTGTCATCCAGTTATGTCAGCACCATTTGTTGAAGATGCTTTCTTTTTTACATTGTCAAGTTTTGGCTTCTTCGTCAAAATTGATATGTTCATAGATGTGGGGGTTAATGTCAGAATCTTCAATTTAATTCCATTGGTCCACATGTTGGTTTTTATGCCAGTACCAAGCTGTTTTTATTTCGGTAGCTCTATAGTAGAGCTTGAGGTCAGGGATCATGATGCCTCTAGAGGTTGTTTTATTGTACAGGATTCTTTTGGCTATCCTGGGTTTTTTGTTTTTTTCATATGAAGTTGAGTATTATTCTTTCCAGATCTGTGGAGAATTGTGTTGGGATTTTGATGGGGATTGCATTGAATCTGTAGATTGCTTTTGGTAAGATTGCCATTTTTACTATGTTAATCCTGCCTATCCATGAGCATGGGAGATCTTTCCATTTTCTGACTTCTTCAATTTCTTTTTTCTTGTCATATAGGTCCTTCACATGCTTGGTTAAGAAGGAATAACAGATCATGATAAATGAAGACCACATGAGAACAGGAAGAAGCAATGTGCTAGAGACATCCCCAGAAATACACAATGATACATCCACTGTAGACTACTGGCAATGGTGGAGAGAAAGCCTGAACTGACGTAGTCTGGTGATCAGATGGCCAAAAACCCTAACTGTCATGCTGTAACTCTCATCCAATAACTGATGGAAGTGGATGCAGAGATCCTTGGCCAGGCCCTAGGTAGAGCTCCAGGACTCCAGTTGTTGAGAAAAAGGAGGGACTATAAGAGAATGAATTGTTGAGACCAAGATTGGAAAAAGCACAGGTACAAATAGCCAAACTAATGGAAATGTGTTATGAACCAAAAGATATGGAGCCCTCAACTGGATCAGACCCTCTGGATAAGTGATACAATTGAATAGCTTGAAATATTTGGGAGGCACCCAGGCAGTGGGACTCAGACCTGTCCTTAGTGCATGAGCTGGCTGTTGGGAACCTTGGGTTTCCACAGGGATACTTTTCTCAGCCTGGAAAGAGGGAACTGGACCTGGCTGTACTGCATCCATCAGGTTTAAATGAATCCCCAGTGGAGTCTTGGTCCTGGAGGAGATGGGAATGGAGGGCATGGTCTGGGCGGGAGGTGGGGTCGGAAAGGGAGAGGACAGAGGAACCCATGGCTGATGTGTAAAATTAAAACACAAATATAATTTTGAAAATAACCAAAAAACATACAAAACAAAGAATTTTATTTAATTTTAAGTTATATTAAAACATGTGTCTATGTGCATGGGTTTATGCACATCAGTGCATTTGATTGGAGGCCAGAGGCACCAGATCTACAGAAGCTGACTGATATGGTTGCTGGAAACAGAACTTAGGTCTTCTGTAATAACAGCAAGTTCTCTAAATTGCTAAAGCTGTCATTCCAGGCCCCAAAACAAATATTGACTTTTTTTTACCCTGGTTTCTTCTTTTTACCTCAAAATGTGAAAGCAAGAAAGAGACAGAGAGAGACATACAGAGAGAAACAAAAACAAAGCAAACAAAAACAAAATGTTCATCCCTTGGATCCATTCTCCCTATCATCCAGCTGTTTTTCATTCCCCCACTAAAGGATTGAACCCTGAATAGGACCTGGTAGCAGGCCAGCCCCTCAAATGAGGTCAGAAACATCGAGTGCCATCTCTTCTATGGAGGTATTGTAGAATGTCTCAAAAGAGTTCTGAGGGTCTCCTTAGTCATCAATTTCAACCTTCCCACCAACAGGAAAAGCCACATCGAGAGAACTAATTGCAGTGTCAGTTTGTCTGTAGGTCAATGGATATAATCATGGTGACAGAAGAAGACAAGAGGACTTTTTGAGACATGGACATTTTCATAATTAAAAGTTTTGTCTTGCTTGTGTTTAAGCTAAAGGCCAGCTTTTTTAAAAAAATCCATGTTTTGGGGAGAGCGTATATAAAAGGGAAATTTTGCATTGTGCTGGTAAAATTAAAGTTGGCATAGCCATTATGGAATAGTGTAGATGGTTCACAAAGAAATGAAAAAATAAGACTGAAGTTGGAGTCAGATATCTCATTGCAGGTACACATGCAAGAAAAAGAAAGTTGACTACATTTAAAGGTTCTTCAAGTATGTTTAAAAACTAATGGCTTCCAATAATTAATCATTAGACTTATACAAATTTACAAAAAGTCTAGGTAGTATAATGATCATATCCATTCCTTAATCTTGTTATAATTAGTACATACTTACAGTTTTCCATTTCCCTCCTTCCTTCCAAATCCTCCTATGTACTCCCACTCCCTCTTAAATTCTCTCCATTTCTTTAATCCATGGCCTCCTTTTCTTTAATCTTACACACACACATACACACACACACACACACACACACACAATTATATACATTCATATATGTACTTACGAATTATATGATTATATATTCATGAATATTGCCTGCTTAATCCATAGAATGGTCACTGTTTTTATATGAACTCAGGGTTGAATGCTTGATGTTGGATAACTATGGTATCTAACTGGGGTCTGTCTCCTTGGGAAAACTACTTCTACCATTCTGAGCATTCTATAGTTGACTTCAGTATTTTGACTAGTGTTGAGGTTCCTTGAACTTCCCCCATTCCCAGTTACCATGTCCACTATTTTCTATTTGTTCAAGCCTGATTTGAGTACCCAAGTTAATGAGAAGTCATAGGTACAGTCTCTGAGTAGACAAAATCTTATGGAAAATTTCTTGGTCCTCTTCCAGCAAGACCCTTAGCATTAAGAGCAGGAATTGTGTTATGTATGTATCATTTATGACTGGTCATAACATGATCCCCTTTTTCTCTGCATTTTCATCAGTTGTGGTTTAACGTAATGGTCTCTTTTGCAAAGAGAAGTTGCTTTTATGGGGGTTGAGCACTACACTTATCTGTTGGTATAAAGATAAATGTTTAGAATCTAGTTAGGGATTCTGCTAGCTTAGTAAAGAGTTTAGTAAAGCAGCTGTAGTTTCTTCTTCATTATCATGACTTCATTAGCTCTGTGTAGATGTGGAGCTTACCAATACAAGGCATGGTTTCCTTTTTCTTGTATGGGGCATTAAACCAATTAGAAAGATATTGGTTACTATCAAGGTATTCATGCTATTATTGTCCCCTTAGAGTCACTGTGCTTTGCTGATAGTGGCTGTGGTTTATAGCTACCATACATAAGTTATTAGTCAGAATTGTCCAAGAGAATTCAGAACATTATAGGCTATTGCTCTTGACCTGGGCTGCCTCCAAGAAGTGAAAGATAAGTCCTATGGCAGAAGATACCATGCACTTTAAACACAAGACCCAGAGCCCCTTGAGCTGGAATTCATATGAATGTATGAAAGTACCATGTGAGCTTCCAAAGGACCAAAGAATGCTTATGAACCACAATTAATGCATCACTATCATCACTATCAATTAAGACTATCCCTTGACTTATTCATTAAATAGCAAAGAATTATACATATGTGTACAAATATGTCTAATTATAAAAATATTAATATATAGTTGTATGTATATGCTGGACAAGACTTGACTTGATAGCACACCAAGTTTTTTTTTTTTTTTTTAACTTAGCAAAGAAAATATATACTGGCCTATAAAAAGTGACTATTTTATTATTTGTGAGCCCTGAGAGTGATTATTCATGTCCTTAAGTTCATTTACTAACACAGAAATGTAAACATTTAGAGGTATACATAGGGATTTCATCTGTGATTCCCGTTGTTGTAAATAAATATAAATATGTACAGTGTATTCATCCCATAATGTCTGTTGTGGACCTGGTATAATGAAACCATAGTGAGTATTTTTTTAAAATCCTTATCTGCTGCCTTCAGCATATTAAAGTTTTTGACAACACAATAGAGAAGACATTATAACTTCCTACTCTCAGACTTCAGAAACACATAATCAGTCTAAATATAACCCACATTCCTGAGAGACAGACAAACTTAAAATTAGAGCTATGAGTAATTTATAACTGGCTTAAAGAAATATGAATATTAAAAAAGCATAAGAAGAAAAATAGACTAGTTAATTATAATTCTCTTCCTAATTCCATTTGCATAGAAAGGCTAGATGGTATATTTAAATGATTTTTTTCACACAATATGTTGCATACTTGGCTAGTGAAGAAATACAAATAAATTAACCTAAATAATTTTCTTTGGAGATGTATCAGAAACTAAATATGTTACTGCAACATAGTTTCTGTTTGTATGGTGAGAAATTATGTCATTTTTGTTTCTCTCTTTGTTTTCTTCCCAGGTCTGACTTTTGAGGATTAAAATCTTCATATATATATATATATATATATATATATATATATATATATATTATACACACAGAGAGAGACAGACACACACACACACACACAGAGAGAGAGACAGAGAGAGAGAGACAGAGAGAGAGAGAGATTTGTATATGTATGTATTCCTCAGAGACCAGCTTAGGATTTTAACATTCTCTTTGGTGTGAAGTAGGCTTTTCAAAAATAATATTTCTCCAACTCAAATTAGATTTTATTTGTATTATTCCATTGGGTTAAGGAAATATTCCTGCAATAGAAATACTACTGTTGGGACTATGCTCCATAGAAGGGTTTCTGCCGGCTCTTCTTAGTTCAGGAAGACCGTAGGAGTCTGATTCTAACAAATGGCGTTGCTGTTGACTGTTAAATCTCATCGTCTCCACCTGACTGCTGTTACCTTTTGAGAAGAGAAAACGCAATAGTATTCTCAATTATCAGTGCACCCTGGTCTATGCTATATACTTATATATTTAGAAGATGGTTTGACAGCTAAACCTCTTAGTAGAATTAGTAATATCAGATTCTACACTAGGGCCTATGACATCGTAATCCATGAGATTCTGAGAATGATTACACTACCAGGCATGAAATTCTCTCATGTGGAACAAACCTCCATCAAAAAAAAAAAAAAAATGCTGTTAGATACCCTATAATGGTAGCTTATATTTGCAGTGACAAGAATTCAATGGAAAGACACATAACTTGTCAAAATGCTGAGAATAAAGCATTGCCTGCTCAGCCATAGATGATACGTCTTTTTTTAGTCCTGCACCACTAACACTCAAAGAAATATTGTGAAAGAGAAGGAAGAAAGACTGGAAGAGGAGGAATATGAATAGTGCTATAGAATCTTTTCCTCTAGACAGTATGTGGCTATCACAGCCACAACTCACTGCTACTGTGGTACCTGTACCAGATAAGCCAGCCCAAATCCAAACATTATATAGAGTGGATGATCTCTAGTCCCCACCCTTAACTGAAAGCTATTGACAACTGATAGTTCCCAGAAGAGAAAACCATTCAGTTTTGTGGATGTGGCCACCAGTGTGATGCCCATGTTCAGTGCATGGGCCTGCAACCATGTACATATAGCTGGCACTAACTGGACTTAGTGGTCTATCAAAAAGACAAGAAATGACTTGAAGATTGGAGGGGACATGTTATGTGAAGGGGCATGAGGAGGAAGTTGGAGGTAGGAAATGAGGATATGCATTAACATGTTTCCCTGTGTTCGTATATAAAATTCCTAAAAATAAATCTTTTAAGATATATCATTAAGATAAATTTACTATTTTAACTAAAAATTTGATAAATGGCAGGTGAAATAAGTCTGTGCAGTCCTTCTTGTAGTTTCTTAAAAATATAGCATGGTACACAAAAAGCTACAGATAACTAAGAAATAGTGAGACCAGGGGAAATAGTTTTTCTCAGGGAAAAATACACTAATTTATTATCCAAAATCAAGTTGTCAGCCCTAGATACAAACATCCAAGTAACCAAGTAACAGTATGTAGACAAAGAAGGTTATATTTAGGAATATCTATGTATATGCACACACACACACACACACACACACACACACATATATATATATATATATATATATATATATATATACATATACATATATATATACATATATAATCAACAATTAATGGATAAGGAGGTTATGTATTTGAAAAAGAGCAAGGAGGAGCACATGGGAGGTTTTGGAGGGAGTAAATGGGAGGGAGTATGTTGTAATAATACAATCTCTAAAAGATCTTAAGAGATAGAACACTCAATTCTCATGTGAATGATGTACTTCCTTTACTAAAAGGATATTAGATTCCTCTTTGCATAGATGAAAAGTCAAATTTGAGGTACATACATGCTATGTTAAATGTAGCTTACTTGTTTTAAGCCTCAAAATTCATTTGTTTATAAGAACTAACCCTTTTTGTCCAATCTAATGTGTATGGATCTGACTCCAATTTTATTTTGGGACTTCATTGATTAAGATTTCCCTTGCAATGGAAGTCATGTATTTTTCTTTTCTCTTGTTAAATTTTAATATATCTATTTACTTTTCTGGCAAAACTAGGATCCTAAGAAAACAAAGAAAATTTCCTTACCATGACATCCTCATTGACATGTATTATAGTCAATTATCTATATAATATTGTTACTCAACAGATAGTTTACTCATAAATACAGGAAATATTTCTTAAATCTATAATGCCTTGCTACTTATTACAGGGAACTTTTCTTAATAAATATTTACCTACTTGTATTCACGGTTATATCAGAATATGAATTAAAATGGTTGTTAAGAACCTACATGGTTTATGAAAATTAATATCCTTTCAATTTATCCTGACTCCTTCTTGACACTGGGGAGTAGATAAATAAAATTCTAAATCATATACTAATATAATCTAGGCTTACATACTCAATAATACCATATAACACATTTGCACAATTGTTTCTCATGGTATTTCAATATAAATAATGTTTGAGGAAATATTCATTTTAGTTTTCCAGTGAAGGATCTATGGCATGGAATGAGTATATATATGTACATATATTTGGGGTGCTGACCTGAACAAAACCATAGTAATAAATAGGAACAATGTCTTTTTTTTTTTTAAATCATCATTTGAAGGAAATATTGGATATATTCACTTAACAATGATACACTCATACACACAAGGACACAGACAAGGTAAAATGCATTTAACATTGCAAAAAATGTAATTTTGAGACTAAAGGCTCTAACGCAGCATTATCTGGGAAAGGCAAGCATGTAGGCAATATGAGGAACAGATATTAATAATGACCAGGTGCACTTTTTCAAACATCATTTGCCTATACAGGACACTGAGACTTGTTCAAGTATTTGTTCTCTCTAGAGAAAAAACAGGGATACAAGATATATTATGGAAGAAAAGTAAAGTAGACAATAGTCTATCAGAATATTGGAGAGACATCAAAAAGATACTAAACCCAGCTTATAGAGAGATACAGATGAGATATGGATAATACGGGCATCAACATATATAAATGCATTACAGTGGAACATATCACAAAATAAAATAACACAATTGGATCTAAACATGTAAAGATTAAACAAAATTTTAAATGTTTGATTAGAAATGGGATATTCATTAAGTTTGTCTTGATTTGATAACAACAATATGACCTTAACAGAACAATCTGTGTCCCAGATGATGTACATATGCCAGTTTCACAATGAAATCCCAACCAGAAGTACATGATGTTAACATAGTTGTAAGGAAATACCAGGCAATACTAAATCAAGTACACTTAGTAAGGTAACTAGTCTTTCATCTTCAAAAGCATCACTGTCTTAAAATGAATACTGGAAGAAAAAAACATTATTACTGAAGGACATCAGAGAATAAATTGAGGCAATCTGGAACTCATTCCCTTAATGGAAAAGGTAATTATTTGGGGATTTTAGGAGGAAGGCTATATTAACATGATTTGAATGATTTTTTATGATTAAATTATTATAGCTCTCCATTTCTACATGTGAAATAATCTTCAATCTAGGAAATGTCAAAATAATCATGATGATTTTACTTTACTCCCAGATCCTCTGGATAGTGATAGACAGAACTCAGAGGAGATCCATTTCTATTGTATAATATGTGAAAACTTCCATAGAAAAGGTTTGATTTCTGAGAGGCTAAATCTCTCACAACCTTTCAAACTACATGCCTAGTGTTTTCCATGGCCTACTGACTTGGGACACAGACTCTCCATGTTTACACATGACTTGCCTCAGAGCAAGACTACTATGTTCCAATAGCGGGTGCTCCAAGAGAATAAGACTGCATTTCTATCATCCTTTAAAATTTATTCTGAAAAGTGACAAAGCTATTTAGCTCCAAGAACAGAGTATCAATTCCTTCCTTCCTTCTCTTCCCCAGGCCAAGTTCAGATGTTTGCTATGAAAAGCATGAACCACACTTAGTAAGAGGCTGTGAAGTAGAAAATTTGAGATGCAGCCATATCATTGTGGGAAAATAAAATCTGCCTCTTGTGTAATTATAATTAACTGACTTTGATAGATGTGCTATGGTTTTATAAGATTATAAGTAAATCTGGTTCTTAAATATTCAGGGGTGGTGGGGCATTATGTTGCCAATATGTCCCTCTAACTATGGAAATGACATGTCATAATTTTCCTCATGTTTTTAAATGCATCAAAATTAACAATAAATAATTCAAATAAATAGCTAACAAAATCAATGATGGGTTTCAAAAGTAATTAATTTTGTGAAATAAAAATTAAGGATACTCAAGATTGTACCAATATGTGCAACTGTAATATCAAGATTATTAATATGGGGATTTATTAGTTATGAATCAGATGTCTATGTCAATCACAGACATTCTTGTTCTCTATCATGCTTTTAGCTATCAGAGTAATTAGAAATCCATGAATAAAAATCAGCTTACAAAGTGAAGCACTATATTGAGTGAATTTGGGTAGGAACTGTAATGGTAAATATCCAGATGGGGAATTGGCTAAGTGAATATTCACTGTTCTGATAATGAACAACCAAGTTGATCAAATAAGTGCATTAACTGGTAACTGGGAGTATTACATGAGTATATCTGAAACAATAGAACAGTATGTCTCAGAGAAATGGAAAGAACATGTTCTATTAGGAATACATAACTAATCATTACCAATAAAAATATAATTAGAAGTTATGACTTTACTATTAACTATTACAAATAGAGTTGGTACTGCAGATAACATTTTTTGCCACAATTATGCTAAATAACAAGTCATATTTGTTGAGGGCATGTTCTCTAGGACTAGGTTATTCCCTTACTTGAGTCTGGGATCTTGAGTGAAAGATACAAATTCTTCAAGCTATATTCTGCTTTATTTTAGCAACACAGACATCTTATAAAATACTGTGAAATAAAAGAACTAAAAAGTAGGATATATGCTCTTAAATATTCAATACATGGTTTGTGTGGGAGCCCACAAGTGACTCAATTTCCTAGTTTGAATCTGAAGTCTATTCTGAGTCAATAGAGTTCAATCTTTCATGATCCAGGGTTGTGAGAAAGTCCTGATTAGCCTGTGAAGTCTCCTTGAGGGCTGTGAGAAAGTCCTGAATAGCCCATGGGAAGGAACATACTATCTAGCTATACACAGCCTGCTACCAGCCAGAGGTACATTGAGATAGAAAATGAAACTGCCTGCTCCTTGACCCAAGTACACGATAGATAGTGGTTGAATGCTTGTGCTGTGCATTGTTTAATTTCTGTCCTTCAAGGTAGTATATATGTTAGCTGTGAAATAAACTCAGGCACTGTCTGGCATTGACTGCCAGTCCTCTCAACTCTGTTCTGTCTTCTTCATTGTCTCTACAATGTGCATGCCTCCACCCAGCTAGCTACCCAGTCGACTCATTGGCAGGTTCTGACAGGTTAGCATTATTACTGATGAAAATGTGAATGATAGTGGTCACAATAATATGAATAGCTGCTATAAGGTTTCTTCCATGGCACCCACAAGTGGAATTTTGCTAATGCTTTGGGGAGGAGTTATAGTTTCCCTGAGTGACAGAAATGGGGTCAACTCCTACTTGAAGTAGAAAATAACTTACCCTGAAAATAAATGTTTAAAACGTTCTTTGTTTGCCTATTTGCAGAGAACACAGTGACTTTTAGAGATAAGACAAATACAGCTAATATGGAAGAAAATACTCTTCAGTTTCCAAAGACAGAATTTGAGAATCACACACCAAAGCTATCATCTTAACTCTGGTGCTCAAGTGTTGCTTTGAATTCCCAGGCGGAAGATAAATGCTAATTAATATCACAATCCACTTTTAATTTCCAAAGCAGAAATGTTCAGTGGAATTGTAATGAGATTTTATTTGTGTAATATTAAAGTTAACAGAAGCCATACTACAGAAGAGCAAAATGAGCTAGGCATGATGGTATACAAATATCATTTTACCTCTTCAAGAGACTAAGAGTCTGAGAAAGGAAAACTTGCCCCATTTAAAGATTTTTTGACTACAAAATCAACATAAGGAATTTCTGTCTTCCCCCCTAAAAATGTAAATAAAACAGTGAAATGATTAACATTGTTTTATCTGACACAGATGATCAAAATAGTTCAACATGCTATAAATATTTTAATTCATTGATTTTCTATATTATTTCTTGGGGGATATATCAAACCCCCAATGTCAATTTGGATATAAAAACATCTTAAGTGGGATAAAATTTAAAATTTCTGAGGAGGGAGGTGGGGCTGGGGACAAAATTTTTTTTTCCCAATAACTGTATAGCAGTTAAAAGAGGGCATCTTTTTGAGTTATGTGATCAGTAAACAATAGCCACAAGAAATCTCTTCTCCAAGAATGAGTGTATTGCATGCACATTTTATTATATTTAGAAGTGTTTATTTTTGAGATTATAATTACATTTCTCTCTTCCCTTTTGCCCCTCTAAATCCTCCAGTGTACCCTTCCCTGTTCTCTTTCAAATTCATGGTCTCTTTTTTTTCCTGATTGTTATTGCATGCATATCTGTTTATTAAAACTAAATATATAAATATAGTTTTATGTGATTAAATATGTTTATATATAAATATAGTTTTATATGTTTAAATGTACTTAGGTATTTAATTAATAATATTTAATATATAAATAACTATTTTAGCAATTAATATATTCCTATATTTATATTACAGTTATATATAATACATTATATGTAAATACACACATTTGTGTACTCTTCCCTGGGAAAAATGACTTCTCCTGCTCCTAGCCTATAGATATTTGTGTAGCATTGAGCCTCCTTGCCTTTTCTTAATAAACTTTGGCATGTCCGTTTTTGCTGTCCTTGGGAAACCACATTTGGGCAGTAACTTAGGTGAGATTTTATAGGTATAATTTTTTATATTACCTGGAGGCATGTGTCACAAAACTCTCATATATCCTTGCTTTTACAATCATACTGCCTCTCTTCTACAAAGTTCCTTGAGCATTAGGTATGGTTGTACCTTGGAGATGTATCCATTAGGACTGGGATCTACCACTCTGCATTTTGATTGGTTATGGTTTTCTGTAGTAGTCTCCATCTGTTTCAAAGAGTCATTTCCTTGATGAGGCATGAAAGCTACACTTATCTAAGTATGTAAAGAAAATTTTTATAGATTGTTAGGGATTATGCTGATTTGGTAAATTACTGGTTGCAGATTCTCTTTCAACAATTCTTACTTCAGTAGCACTGATGAGTTAAATGTTTCTAGGCATTGCTTTGGCCTTGTTAAGGAGGTCTTAAATCCATTTAGGGATCTGTTGACTACTTCCAAGGTCTACTAAACATTTATATTTATTGTGCTATAGTGGTTTTTAATAATCCGTATGTGCCATAGTTTGATAGGACTGTTGGTGCAAAGCTTGCATATTGCCTTCTAATACCATAAAAGCTAGTTCTCAGAGAAAGAGTTCCCCAGAAATCCACAAAGATACCTCCATTATAGACTACTGGCAATGGTCCAGAGAGTGCCTGAACTGACCTACCATGGTGATCGGATGGCCAAACACTCTACCTGTCATGTTAGAACTCTCATCCAGTGACTGATGGAAGCAGATGTAGAGACCCACAGCCAAGCCCCAGGTGGAACTCCAGGAGTCCAGTTGGTGAGAGAAAGGAGGGATTATATGAGCAAGAGATACTGAGACAAATAGCCAAACTAGCAGAAATGCATGAATTGTGAACCAGTAGCTGAGGAGTCCCCATGGAACTGGACCAGGTCCTCTGGATAAGTGAGACAGCTGATTGACTTGAATGGTTTGGGAGGCCCCACGCAATGGGACTAGGACCTGTTTGGTGTATGAGCTGCCTTTTTGGAACCTAGGCCCTATGCTGAGACACTTTGCCCAGACTTGGTGCAGGGAGGAGGGGACTGGACCTGCCTCAACTGAATCTACCAGGCTGAGCTGAATACCCAGGGAAGACATTGCCTTGGAGTAGGTGGGAATTGGGGGGTGGATTGGAGTGAAGGCTGGGGGTGGGAGGAAGGAGGACAGGGGAATATGTGCCTGATATGTAAAATTAAATTAATTACACAATAAAAATATTTATTAAAAATAAAGAAAATATTTCTTATGGAAACAGCAAACATTTATTTTTAAAAGCTAATTTAAAACTAATTTACCTTCCAGTGACCCTAAAATGGCATAAATATACATATATATTTGTATTTATATATTTACAAGTATATGTACAAATATTTAGTTTCAATCAGTGGCAAAGGTTGGACATATGCCCTAGTCACAGAGTGATGTATGTCATCTGACAATATTTATTTAATTCTTACATGAACACATAGAGAAGAGTATAATTATTCACTCACAATAAATCCCTTTATAAAATAGACCTATGAAGATGTTAAGGTGATTTCTCAAGTTCATGAAGTAATGGCATAGTTTTAAAATGATGTTAGATAGACACTGGAGGTTTGACCACAAATAGAGCTTTAATTTCTACAAAACTTTAGGTACACTGCTACTACATATCTCTACTAAGTTAGCAAAATTTTCTTTTAGCCATGTATATTGACCTCAGATGTCATATTCCCTTATTCTTTGTGTGACTAATGCCTTTTCTTTTTAAGCTTTGAAACCAAATAAAATTTACTGCTTCAATTTCCCTCTGGGACTCCTAACAGATTTCTTCTGTTCTGAACCAGTGGAGAATAACAACTCACAGTATAATCCCTCTATGTCAGAAAATATCCTCACTTATTCATTCTCCTGTCTGCTATAGATATCCTGAATCAGTCTCTCACTGCATCTCCAGACATTTAACAGTCAACAGAGCAACAGTCAATGAACTCCACTCACCAGTTCTTGCACACACTTCCTTATTCAGCCAGGACTCCTGAAGGTAAGGAAGTGTTTCCATTGTACCTTAGCAATGAATTATTATTTATTTCAGAAAAATGAAACAGACAGTTCTGCCGAAACATTAGCCTGTATTGAGACCTTGCCTGGCTCATGCCAATATTATTATCTTTCACCCTGTTCTTTTTAATTTATGACCATTCCCAGTTTTGGAAATGTATGGTATCTCTAAATGCTGCATTAAATTAACAAAGCTTTTCCCATCATATTAGCAAAGTTTTTTTTTTCTTAGCACCAACTATATAACAGACTTTTCAAATTAATTAGATTTTGTTTAAATTTTTATACAATATATTTTGATCATATTACC